>NW_024582930.1:311572-320748 GCF_018398535.1 Haplochromis burtoni
CAGATAAGATTGCTCCTCGTCAAGGGTGTGATGGGAGCTACATGCCCTTTGCTGCTAAAGTATTTATACCTACATTTCTATATCCATACTCCATACTGGTACTCAGGTTGTTGCACTCTATTTATTTGTATTAATTTATTACTTGTTATTCTGTTTTGTTTTTTCATAAAATATTTATGTATTTACTTTTTAAAATTCTGTTTCTTCATTATTCTGTTTCTTTTCACTCCGGGACCGTGTGTACATAATTTCCCTCCCCTCATGTAAACATGTGATGCGAATGACAATAAAGCTCCTTGAGTCCTTGAATCAAATTTAAAATCCTTCCACATCTGATCTTGAAGTCCTTACAGTACTATATCACCCCAATTGTTCATGATTCTGTTGTCATTTGTGACTCTAAAAATATTTTGCCAATCTTGGAAACAATTCTGAATCTTTTTGCATATTTAAGTTCAACTGAAAATTAAAGGTCGATGTCAAAGGTCAGTTAAAGATCACTTCAGGCTTTGAATGCTTATAGTGCTCTTGGGCCTCAGGATTTGTGTCCAATAGAGCTTTTCAATAAAAATTACTTTTGTATGAGATACACCAATAAAAACTGATCTCAGGTCATGTAATTTCTGCATTCACTATGAGTAAAGCACAATCGTGTACTATTCATCCCATTATGTGGAGGTTTTATCTAAGTAAGAGTAGTGACATGGCGAAAGGCTGCTGGTACCAGTCCCCTGAATTTCTTTCACCCCCATTTAAGACTGTTCATGTACTTTTGTAGTGACATTTAATGCCACTACAAATTCCTTCAAATTGCCCCAAATTAATTCCCCCAATACTTCACCTCAAACTGAAAAGAATCATTTTAATCTTCTTAATCTTGTTGCATCTAACATGATTGTGCTCTGTGAGGACAAAGAATCATCATGTGACTGGTCGCGACAAACATTAAGAACTTATAGATTCTCTCGACACAACTTATAAACATTCAATTTGGGATGGCTGTAGCTCAGGCGGTAGAGCAGGTCATCTACTGATCAGAAGGTTGGTGGTTCGATTCCTGGCTTCCCCTAGTCTGCATGCCAAATATCCTTGGGCAAGATGTTAACCCCAAATTGCTCTCCGATGCATCCATCAGTGTGTGAATGTTACTTAGAACGCACCTAGAAAAATGTGCTTGTGTGAATGCACATGTTGTGTACAGCGCTTTAAGTGCTCAGAAGAGTAGAAAAGAACCAGTCCATTTACCATTCAATTCAGCAGTTATCAACCATTATTTTGAACCTCCATTTTCAAACTACATTAATATGAAGTCCAGCTGAAGCTAAAGATGTACTAATTGTGTCAGCGACACTAACCATTTCCCTGTTGCAGCTGTTTATCTGTATCATTCAGAGCCAATGTTGTGTCGTGAGATAAGGTACAAGGCTGGGGAAACTTTCTGTCAAACTTCATCACCATTTCCTCAGAGGAAACTGCTGTCTAAACCCCTTTGCGTGCGCTGTGCAGCAACAGGAAACAGAACATTTTTGTGAACTCTATTTATAGGATTCATGTGATCGCGTGTATTAACTGTCATTAGACATACTTTATTCTGTGTTTTTTTGTCTTGTGACAACACCAAGTCGCTAGAGCATACCACCCAAAGATGCAAATACATGCAACAATGTCAGGGTGTGAAAGCACAGCTGACGGGAGAAACTGAGACATTCACACCTGGATGCCGTATATAAAAATAATGAATGGTCAGACCTCAAAAATAAAATCAGTAGCATCAGTGTTACAGAAACACTATAGCATCCTTAGCAACTGGAACTATTTATTTTGGTGTATCAAGGCCCAAAGAAATTGTTGTGTCCTGTTGTTTGTTTCAGATCCTTTATAAAATGACTGAAGAAGGGCCTGAATGAGTTGGTGTGCACATCAATGGAAGATTACATTTAATTATAAAGAATGTACTTCTGTGTGGAAGTGGTGGTGGGTGGGGATTTCACCGCTCTGCATAAAACTTTCTGGGCAAATAATTCAACAGCACTCTGAAATTGGAAGTAAATGTGTAGTAAAGTAATATTGTTGAAAAGTTAATAGAGTCGAGACAAATGTTCTAATCTAGGCAATAATTCCAAATTATAACAATTATCCTGGAAAACAAATGTTCTGTAACCATAAAAGATGTTTGTTTTTAAATAAGTGAAACTTTATTATAAAATTGTTCGTAGCAAAGCAGTGAGAATTAAAATGAAGGAAAGATTTATTGTGAACACTTCCTTAAGGAACATCATATTCAGCATGTGCAAACTATACAAGTCATTTCTCAAATCTATTGATTAAGCTGTCATGCTTGCTTGTGTTACATGTAGGTTTCAAGTCCAATGGAAGAAGTGCTATGCTGGTTAAATCAGCTGTCAGCCATTGTTACTTTTGGGGCTTTGGAGAGAATTTGTTGTGTCGTAATGGCCTTGCAATGTTCATCACCAGTATAACAAAAAAACCCCCAAAAAACCCAAACTCCAAAAACACCTGAGGTGGGAGGCACTCACTGGTTTTCCATGGAATCACCCACTAACTCTCTAAAGCAGAAAGAGCCTTACCACACTGCACTGCTCAAACTTAATCATAGTTTGCTCTAGTGTTGTTAGTTGTGGATTTACCGTAAGTGATGCCGAGAGTAATAGTGTTTCATATATTGAAAGTCAGACTGAAATTCAACCTTCATTCAAACCTTAATGAATAAGTGGTTTAAAAAAATCCCCACTTGCCCTGCAGGTGGCCTTTTTCCTGCAAGCTTGAGTTATATATCTGTGTCTGTGTTTTTTATTAATACGGTGAAAAATGATACTAAGTTCAAGTAGCACGCACACTGGCTGTCTAGACATTCTGCACAGGATGCAAAACTGCTTTTCACCACAAAAAGCTGCTGGTGCGGTACTCTCTCTTATTATCAAACATTTTCAAAAGCTAGAAATGTTATTTTCACCCCTGAATTTTCTTTGTGTTAAACTAACATTACACACATTGGTCAGCACTACAGGACACCAAGCTCCAACATTTTCGAAACTTATTGGAAAAAGTGGAAAAACATAGATTCATGTGTTCCTGTGGACTACAAATACGAATAACGTGCTTTTCAAAAGAATGACAATGTTCTCATGCCAAAGAAACCCTCGAATGTCGGTCTGCTCCACAGAACTTTTTCAAAAAATGACACCCCCCCAACACACACACACACACACAGACACAAAAAAATCTCCTATTGATTTCCTCTTTTTTCTCTGATATTTGGTGTCAGTGTATGTACTTTTGCTGTAAATCCACAACGAACTACTACTTCTGCTTTACAATGTCATTTCTTATGCAGTTAGTGTAGGAAGTTCTCGTTTATATTCCATCCCAGCCTGCCACCGCTCTCACCACCAAAGAACTGGGTATGTAAGTGAAAGGTATCTTTTCTGTATGTGTCACAAGTTGCAAAAATAGTAGAAAAATCGTCATATGTCGTCAAGACTAATTTCTTTTTCCCTTTTCGCACAAAGTCATAGCTTTCATGAATATAAGTGGGGCCTAACATTTACTTTATGTACCCATATCTAGAATTTGATTCAGCATAATGACTTTTGTACAAATGTAACAATGTTCAGCGAATATACTGTTGCTAAAGTACCAACTATGCTACGGGAAATGTCAGCAAGGGGTGTCAGCAAGTGAGTGCTGTAATTTGCCAACAATTTGCCAACAAGCTGTTAGATAGACAAGTGGTTTTAATATCATGAAGATATTCTACAGCAGTGAATTTTATTATTAAAACCGCTATTGCATACACTTAAGATTAAGTTGGGACGCAGCAGTGTGATAAGTCTGTTTCTACTTTGTAAACTTATTCCTAACATTTCTCATTCAGTGAGTGGTTAGTAAGGCTGCATGGCATATGTATTTCCTTACAGTATATTGATTTCATGCTCAACATGAGGAGCTGTACTGGGACGCTGGGTGTGCAACTCAGGCTAGCAAGCTATTAAATAGAACATCACACCCCACGTCACAAACTGAGCTGTTTCAGTGATTCTGTTTCAATGAGTCAATGATTCTGAGTATTTTCACACTGTCCCTAAGAATCAAAAGTCTTCTTTCTATGTTTGGAACACTCAGTGACAGACTGCAATAAAGCTGAATGAAAAACAGGCTGCACTTCGGTACAGTCCATACCAAGTTCCATTTTATATTTTAAGGTGAAAACTCTGCAATACTAGACAGAAGCAGAATGTTAGGATGATGCCCTGCAGCACGACCAGACTCAGGGAGGAGCAGTCATCTGCTGTGACCATTTGGTGAGTTAAGGGAAAGAGGCAGAATACGGGAGGGTTTCCCATAATAAGAACATGAAGATACTATACATGAGCATTTTTTTTATTGTTATATCTAGTTTTTTTTTTTATTATTTTTTAAAAAAAGATGATTGAGGTCTGAGCCTGAGCCAATCCAGGTGTATTTTATTCAATCAGGCTAAAAAAAACGAAGCAGATCTGATGCTGTAGTCAGTTATGACTATGATGATGTTCTGTCTAAGAATTTCAGTTAGTAGAGACACAGTCCTGCTACAGATAAGAGGGCTTGTTCAAGAAAAGAAGAAATGATGCAAAACTAAAGAAAAGCAAAAATCTTGAGCCTCCATTATTTCAAGAAAATGTGAAATAGGTGCAGTGATTTAAACATTTGTGGAAATACTGTATGTAAGGAAAAAGTTTGTTAATAAAATTTATTTATAAAGAAAGCATCTTAGAGAAGCTAAGATTTCTCTGAAGATGAGGAGGGGTTCACTTACCTGCAAAAAAAGTGCATCAACAAACTGTAGAACAATTTGAGAAAAATCATCCACAATATAAAATTTTGATGACTGTGGATATCTCACCAATTTCAGCATATAATATCACCTGGGTTCTGCACCAATTGTCTGCAGACATCTCTGTGCGCCAGACCAGAAATCAGAGTTAGATGCTTTTGTTCTTCGGGCTCTCGGCGCAAAAGGAATTAAAAAAAGGTTTTTAAAAGGTGTGATTATGTCATGGAAATTACTGTAAAGTCTCAAGAACATCTCCACAAACCACTGTCTGCAAAGACTGCTCACTGTGCTGTCCACAAATGATGAAGAAGAAACCCTATGTGAACATGATCCATGATCATTCTGTTTAGAAAACATGGAACACGGATAAATGTATTTTATTTTATCATATTTTTGACTAAATACTAAAAAACCACAGTGTGTGAAATATGTGGGTGGCAGGGATGGGGAATTTAGTCTGAGCAGTAAACAAAACTGACAAAGTTTATAATCAACCACAACCTGTCACACGTGGCTTCATGCAGACAAGTGGGCGTGAAATAATATTGCAGTATCCACAGCGTTGGGGGAGTAACAGAATACATGTACCGCCGTTACGTATTTGAAATAAAATATACGAGTGACTGTATTCTGGTACCGTTGCCTTTTAAAATCCAGAATACAGTTACATAGTTGAAATAATGGGATTACACGGCGGCCTTTTCCTGTTTCATATGTTCAGCTATGCCCTCTCTCTCTATATTTCCACCTCCGTGGAAACAAAACACACACACAGAGGCTCTAATGCCTGCATCTCAATCTCGCGGCCCATGTCACCTCCACTTACGGCCGCATAATGGCGTGAAGAAATATTTAAAAAAATAATCAAAATAATTACTTAATATGAAGGCAACAGGCAGAGTGTTACAGGCATCGCCCTAAAGAATGTAGCCTGATGGGCAGCGTAGTCCGTGCTGCAGGGAGAATGGACTGTCACACCCGTGATGTGTCTGTGAGCGAGGAGGGAGAGAAAAGTATGAGCTGTCACCGAGCAGAAACGGGAGCTGGAAGCATGTAATGTCCACCTACTGTTACTCATTTTATATTAAGATTTAAACATCTAGTTGGTACTGGTATGGAGAGTAACCTTCAGTGATAGTAATAAATCACACAGCAACAGGACATTCATGTAGCTGTAAACAGCATGATAATATATTAAATAATCCAAAGTATTCAGAATATGTTACTCTCATTGTGTAATGTAATGAAATACATTACAAAATATATTCCGGGGCATGTAATCTGTAATCTGTAGTGGAATACATTTTAAAAGTAACCTTCCACCATGGGTGTATGCTCCATGTTGCTTTCATACTGAGTCTAAGCAGCTGTCCAGTATGTGTGCATGCCGTAGGCATTCAAAGAATTAGTGTGTAATGGTGTGATTGCCGTCACACTATTGAGTTCCTGTTTCTCTTTAATATTTGTTCTTCTACCTTATTACTCTAGTTGCTCCGTTTCTTTGCTCTTTAACTACTCTCACAGTTTTTATGAGACTTTAACCATTCAAAGTCTGCTCTTTCTGCTAATGCCAGTTATATCTTTGGTGCTCGTAACTTTTATACTTTTTGAAATACACGTGTGATCGCCGGTTTAGCTCGCCAGGGTGAGCTGTGTTTTAGCTCACTAAGATGAGCAGGCGTCCTTAGAGTGGATGGCCCAGGTCCGAATCTTCCTCATGGCAACATTGTTTTTTCAGCAGACAGTTCTGCTTCTTCAGCTGGTTTTGGAAATCAGTTTCTGCTACACTGCTTTCACACTGAATTTTTGCAGGAAATGCAACTTTTTCTGGTTCATATTATTATTATTCTAGATGCTCCGTTCCTTGGCCTTTAACTACTCCCACAGTTTTTGTGCTATTTTCACCATTCAAATTTTAAAATACTCTGCCATTTCTGCTCTTGCAACCTTTATCTTTTGGTGTTCATTACTTTTATACATTTTAAAATATAAAGCTTTTTTTTCCCATATTTTTGTCCCATTGAAATGAATTGGATCACACTACAAGTGTGGCCGCCAGTTTAGCTCACCGCGGTGAGTTGTATTTTAGCTCACTGATACGAGCAGGCGTTCTGAGAGCGGGAGGCGTGAGTTTGAATTTTACCCATAGCAAAACAATTGTCAGCAGACAAGTTCAGCTTGCTGGTTTAGCTCACGCAGGATGAGCAGGTGCTCTAATAGCGGGCGGCGCGGGATCCCACCTGTGACCCTTCAGGTTTTGCCTCTTTTTAGCAGATAGTTCTGCTTCTTCAGCTGTTTTCGGAAGACAATTTCCATTACACGGCATTCACCCTGCATTTTCAGAAGAAACAAAACTTTATCTAGTTTGCGTCTATTGTTGAATGAATATTCTGGTGACAGTTTGCAATTTTGGGAAGCATGGTCACATAGTGGTTAGCACTGTTGCTTCACAGCAAGAAGGTATTGGATCCTCTGGGATCTTTCTGTGTGGAGTTTACACTGCTCCTGTTTGCATAGGTTCTCTTTGGGAACTCCAGCTTCCTCCCACATTATAAAGTCATGCACTTAGTAGGGGTAGGTAAACTGGTGAGTCTACGTTACCTGTAGGTGTGAATGTTAGTGTGAATAGTTGTTTGTTTGTTGCCCTACAAACACTGGCAACCTTTCTGGGGTATACAGTACTCTGCCTTTCGCCCTGTGGTAGCTCAGATAGGCTCCAGCACCCCTGTAACCCTGAATTGGATAAGCAGAAGAGAATGAATGGATGGACACTGTGCAGTTTGTCTTCACCTACAAGTCTACAACCTCAGCCACAGGTGGTAGACAGAATATTTACTTTTTAAAATGAAGGATTTTTCAATTTTGTTCCAACTATATTTTATTGGGTCAGTTTGGGATGAAATTAAATTAATCAAAATTCTACGGCAAAGCTTTTTTTTTTTCTGAGAATTTACTCCTACAGTAAAGATGAGATCCTTTTAAATATCAAATTTAATCATAAATATCTGAAACTTGAAGAGAGCTTAAATGAAAAACTAAGGGAGCATAGAGTATAAGGTGCTTATGCTTGAACAGGTTTTCATAAATTAAATTATTCCTTGTCTTAACAAAGCACACATTTACTGTGTGTGTTTGAATCAGTCTGACAGGATGTGCCATAATAAAAAAATAAGCTCAGTTTCCTCCATGCTCAGGGAAAGTGGCAACTTGCAGTGTTGTAAAATGAAGCCAGTGCACAAATAAAAAAAGGTCATTTCCTTTATTGGTCACTTGGTCACAACTGTGGCCAATAATGAGGTGAGTTAATCTCTTAGACCTACATGTTTAAAAAGCTTCCAGGACTTAGTAACTTAGTAATCCAGGCATGTTTATGGAAAGCTGCCACCTTTATGAGAATTGTAGACTGGAGTTAGGGGCATACATACTTTGATTAACAGGTGTCAATATGGGCGTAACTCCCCTAATTAGTGCTGATCTCTCCAACTGTTTGTGATATTTTAATAAAAAATAATAATATGTCCTACTGTGTGGTACAAATTGGTTGGGTGATCTCTAAGTGCTCTTAGAGATCACCCAACCAATTTAACCACTTCTTATCCAATATGTTGGATAAATAATATGTTAGCGTGATTACAGGTCTCTGTGCAGCTGCTGTCAAAGACAGCACGAGCAACAGGAAATGATGTTAGAATGATTGGGGTACAAACGAGGGGCCGACCAGTGTCACGAAACACAATCATTTTATAGACTCATTTAAATGTGTTTTGCGTTTTGTTGTACGTCTTTTTTGTGAATATTACTTCCACAGATCTGTCACAGCTCATTTAAATATACTTTATATATGCTCATAATTCATGTGCTATTTTGACAGCTTACTCTAAATACATGTGACGCATGACAGCTGCAGTCTAAAGCCTTTCAGTCATTTTAAAATTACACACAGTGCTGCCCACTAAAAGTCAAAGCTGCAAAGTGTTAGTCAAAGTTTTTCAGTTCAACAGAGATACTTGGAGTAAAACACTGTCTTCTTCTCCTCCATAGGACATGCAACGCACTTGTGGTTAACGGGTGATTGAAAAAAACAAACAAAAACCAAATTGAACTCTGACGTAGATGAACCCGTACATGAGTTTCCGTACATGAGGGCAATTAGATCCTTTGAAATCCTGGAAAAAACTATTGTAGACGTTTGAGACTTTCTAAGAATTTCACAGTAACAGTAAAAACTTGGTCCTGGTAAAGAAAAAAGTTAGTCACAAAGACCCGGAGATTTTAGGTGAAATGATACTACCAGCTCAGCATTTCCCGTGGTTGTTGTTCTGTGGTTGTTGTGGTAAGTTTG
>NW_024582930.1:321408-330800 GCF_018398535.1 Haplochromis burtoni
TATACGTCTACAAGGATCCACACGTCACGAGTTGGGAAACAGACCAGTGAAGCTTGGGTTGGAGTTCACTTCAGAACACATCATCATCCATGAGAGAGTGACACCTCTCTGGGGCGGGACAAGTGGTAGACGTTTGCGTGATTGAGGTCGACTACCTGTGGTCCTGATCTTATATATTTGTGATCTGCAAGAGGTAAAGGACAGTGTGTGCTTTGACATTACGTTTATTTGTTTTTCTTTCCCCAAATAAATGCTTATAGGGGAGCAATTTGTGTAAGATACAGCTGTGGTGGCCTTTATATATAGAAGTATAACGAACCCAGGCCCTGTCTCATTGTACGACGCAGTCTAGCTTTGACCATAGCTACGTGGGACCAGGGTTACAATTAATCGTACTTTACGCCAAGGTTCCTGAAGCAAAATTACATCACCAGTGCAGCTCACATGCATGGTGTTTTTGCAGTGCAGTTTTTAGTCTAAACACAGGAGAAGTGCTCGACTATGGAAATGGGATGGGAATTGTTCCAAAGTACGGGAGCTTCTTGAACACACATTAGCAGAGTCTCATTAGAATACTGCTCTACCTTGTGTGGGTCACTTCTGTTCCAGTTGTATATCAAACAAGCTTGATCATTTTGCCACCTCATGACCCGATCCTTTGAAGTCTTCTCAGTCCCTGCTGTGGCTTTCATGTCACGTCATAAACAGAACACCCTGCTCTGCTGCTTTGAGCACAATTGACAACAGCTCCTCCCTGAAGGCAGATAATGTAACTTCCTCTGGTGTTGGTAACTTAAACACAGATAACCAAACTATCATCAGAGTCGGACAGCAGCAGAAGAAATAGGACAGACAGTAAGTCAGTTCATGCTTACATTTGCTTTCATTCCTCAGGCTTCCTGTCTTTTTATTTTAAAAGCTTCACCTTCTTATATCATTCCAAATAGTGTTAACCCTATAATGCCCTCTGTATCATATTTGGTACATGAGTTTCTGAGACATATATCTCATCAAATTGTTTCAAAATGTTATGGACAAAATTTTGTTAACAGCAATGTTAAATAAAAGTTGCAAAACTCCCCCCAATGTCTCACATGCGATACAAAAAATATATAATAAAAAATATATCATATATAACACGATCTAGCAAAAACAAGTTTGTGGATTTTGTTACAAGGGTTAACCTCTTAAGCCCCAAGCCTACCTGATCTCCTGCTTTTGCCCCCGTATCAGGGGGCGTTGGGGCTTAAGAGGTTAATAAACATCTCAGTTCCAAAGAATCAGGATTTTCTGGCTTTTTTTTCAAGGGTTAAGACTTGATCGTTTTCTAATTTTCACGTCATTCTGAATGTATTGTAAACGGTGTTTTCTTACATTTCTGTTTGTCAGACTTTCCTTTAAGCATTTGACACAAAGATGGAAAATACGACTGACTTGGATTACTACAGCGATTACACAGAAGCTGTACCATGCACCAGGGACAATGACAACAAACTGGGAGCGCTGCTGTCCATCCTTTACTACTTCATGTTTGCCTTCAGTGTCATTTGCAACGGGATAGTCCTCATCATCATTTGTCGGTAAGTTAGTCTAACAAAGCTGGATTATTTTGTTCTCTGCAGTGTTGGCATTAAATAAAAGATCTTGAATGACGGTCATTTTAAAATTTCTACTGATTTAACTCTTGAGACTTGTGACGGGTCGGTCACCCTCTCTCAACCTGCATAGACACCTGAGAACTGTCCACCCATCAGTGCAATGGGACGATAAAACACAGTCAGTTAATCAGTCAGTAATGAAGGTGCCAGCGTGTCTACTGCAACCGTTGCTGCTGCTTTTGCTGCAGTATCTACAGCATCATGCATATACCACCACAACCACCTAAACCAACCCAGAGCTCTATGAGACTCTGTGAGAACTCAGTGAATGAAGACCCGCCAATGATTGCACTTGATATCCAAGCGTTTTCAGTTGTGGATGATAAAGGATTCAGGAAGTTTATTCGTGCACTGAATTCTATTTTATATTGTTGTTGATAATAAATTAATTCAAGCAATAAAACAACTTATTGAGCCGCTCGGGAGCCGAAAGAGCCGGCTCTTTTTAGCGAGAGAGCCGGTTCTCTAAAACGAGCCGGAATTCCCATCCCTGCTGTGACTCACATTACTTTTAGGTGAAAATTTAAGCTGTAATTCCTAGGATGGTAATGCTGACTGATTTAGCAACACCTGTGGTCTATTCTGGTAAAGTTCTCGACTGGGTTCTTCATAAGATGTACGAGGGAAAAGAGTTCCCGTGTCTTAGAGTACAGCCACATTCAGCCTTTTCTTATTACACGAGTACTGTAGAGTTCATGAAAACAACAATGTAAAAATATGACAAGTCTGTGATGGTTATGATTCAGTGCAAGTTAAAAGTGGCTTGTTGCACCATTTCATGAAAGTTATAGGTGTGAAAATAAAATGAACCCAGTGGAGATGTCGGATCAGTCAGTCCTGAATCTGTGAACACGTCCATCTGAAAGGTGGGACATTCTGACCAATTAGGTACATAAATAGATCTAGCAGTGTAACTGATTTTAAGACAGTAAGATAAGAGATATATTCACTGTGTTAAAACAGCCAAACCAAAGCAAAATAAATAACTGTCTTAATAAACAATAACACTGTACAAAACATCTTGGAAAGTGAAAGATTTACACTAAAAAGGAGCTGACTTAAACATAAAATACAAAATAG
The DNA here is from genome assembly GCF_018398535.1 of Haplochromis burtoni. Lineage (NCBI taxonomy): Eukaryota > Metazoa > Chordata > Actinopteri > Cichliformes > Cichlidae > Haplochromis > Haplochromis burtoni. The sequence continues at coordinate 324,147 of NW_024582930.1, forward strand.
AGCTCCCAGTAAATCAAAGCCTAAATACAATGTCAAACAAGAATGCAGGTATTTGCTGTACGAGGCTTTAAAGGCAAAGCGGCAGCTCTTTGTGTGAGTGGAAAAGTATTTAAATGTTTGTGAAGCGAGAAAGGAAAGGTAGCAAGAATAGACTAGTTTATAAGCCTATTAACTAGTAACCAGTATTAACCAGTATTACAGTTCTATCACTGTAAGGCCATAGTGCCAAATAACCATTGCTTATATCATTGAGTTAACATTTGATTGTGTACATAAGAACGTTTTGGCATTGTTGAGCTCAGCTGCAGCCTGAGTGGTGGTTAACATTTGGACAGCAAAAACTAATGAATGTAAAACCAAAACTCAAAGACGCAGACTATTTGCAAATCTCAAATTAGGTCAACAAACACCTGCAGGCCAAACGTGTTCAAGAACAGGCTGCGGCATAATTTACAATGGTGAAGTACACCAGTAAACAGCACTGAAACACTGAAACCTCAAGATTAACTCTAAAATGATTTCACCTGCCTGCTTTGTAGCAGAGGCTTACAGTGGAATCCAACAACAGCAACCAAACCAAATATATTAACCAGTCAAATTAAGCCGTCATAATTTTAATAGCTTTAAAAATTTGTGATAAGTGTGCCTTGCTCTTCTTTTAAATTTATGTTTTTAGTCAAAATCAGTAAAACGAAGAGTATTAGCCAACCTTTAGCTCTGTCAGCATGTATTTGGTGTCGTATTGTTTCCATACGTTCAGCAGTGTCACCTTTATTTATGTTCAGAGTTTTAATAATTTTTTGCCAAGATCTTTTGTTGGTGATGATGCACCTTTGACTACACGGTGGACCATCCATGCATGACAACATCTCATGCTCTCTAAAACACTTTTTCAGATCCATCCATCCGCTGATCCTTATCAGGGATAATGAATGATGACATTGTTGGGATATATCAGCGCCATCAGGGGAGGAAAAAGATTCAGTGATGGAAAACCTGATCTTTCCATATATTCAGTTAGTCAGCTCACCTGTGTGTATGCATCCATATGTCAACACATCTCTTCCTCCCAGGTGTTGACATTTTGTTGTGTTTTCACGAGAAACAGTGATCATTTTGATTCTTATCTCTTCAGAATATGCTGATCTCATTTTTGTTCGTCGATGAAAGTGGCATTACATTTCATCATAGTTTTTACTTAGTTATCGTTTTGTTTTCATCAGAAAAAAAAGGTTGTTAACAAAAATGATCAATGAAACTAACGCTGGTGCAGTAGCTTGACAAAACCTCAAACCCCAGTCAGAGATAAGGGCTAAGTAAGTTTCCTGCTTCAGGCTCTGTGCAAATGCACGTAGGAAGGGGGATTTCAATCCATCCCACTTACTCCAGTCAGTGACAATTTCTGAAGCTGAAGAAAAATACATTTTATTAATAAAAATAAAATGAATAAAGAACATAACAGCCTTAAAATTCAGCATTGTTTCTATAACGCAAAATATTGCACCTGAATAGAGTTATTCATCTCTGTGATGCTGTTTATTTCCAACATGATAGTTGCACATCGCAGCTCTGAAACTTTAAACTAGATACATTAAAGGATACTGTCCCATAGCCTAATTAAGATAATGTGAAAAACCACTTTAGTGTGTTTACTGTGTTCTACTAGCTGCAGTTCCAGCACCGTTACATAAGACATAGCAACAGATTACAATCAAGTATAAAAGACATTTATATAGTTTCTGCATACCAACTGAGTATATCTTATATAGATATGCACAGTTTGCAGTAACTCTACAGCTGGGCCTGTTTCATGATGTTACTGAGATACAGCTTAATGACTTGCACATATAAAATACAGTCTTCCAGTAGAGAATCTACACTGGCCTGAAAACATGTTTAGAATTGGTGAAAACATGACACTGACAGCTAATTTTAAGCTAAAGCTTTGAACAAAACCACCTACTAAGATTACGTGCGTTATCTTTACCATGGTGAAGGTTCTGAGGTAAAAAGACAACAGTTTTCATGACTAGTGGTTTTTGCTGAGTCTAAACTCACTTTGTGTTTCTCTTTCCAACTGATGCAACACGATAAAAGCCAGGTTTGTATGGCAGGCACTAGATGCAATACTTCTTACGCTGATGTGCTCAAAATTCTGAAAAAGGGTAAAGCTGAACTCAAATGGCATGACCTTTTTCCATCGTAGAGTTCTGAGAAATCTACAAAGTTTTAATAGAACTAGTTTGCAGTAGACAGAGTTAATTGATTAACCATCCACCTCTGTAGTGTACCCCACCTCTTGTCATATGTCATCTGAGACGCGCTCCAGGTCCCTTGCTTTGTTCGTCACACCTGCATTGAGTCAGTTAATCACTGACCCTTGTGTATGTTCATATGTGCAGCAGTATCCCCAGTCTTCAGATTGTCTCTGTACTCACACTTTCCAGTGCCTCCTACTGTTGCTTCTTTTTGATTTCCTGTTTATGACTGCAGCTTGTACTTGACTTCTGCTCTTTGACTCGTTTGCATCAAGTGTGTCATTACTTTGGTTTTTTAGGATTTTTGTATTGTTTTGTTGTTTTTAGTGCTTTGTTTAATGCCACAAATGGCCTGCAGGTCTTCTTTGAGTATTAAACTCTGGAGTTTTGTTCTGCGTTTAGCTTGAACTCTTCATTTCATCGTGATCAGTGAACTGTGGTACATGCTGAGATTTGATTTTCACCCAGGTGTCATCCACGTACTTGAACCAATGACTTGAGTCATTGGTTCAGTCATTGGTTCTTCATGTACAAGTTGGCCACAATGGGTGAAACTGGGGAATCCTTGGCACACCCATGTTTCTGCCTGAAGTTCATAAGAATCTTTGCTACTGACCGGTGACAATGTTTTTCTTGTGATACTCTTTCTGGTTTAGCAAAGCCATGCATCTACTCCTGTCTGCCAGAAGGATGATAATGTTGTTATCGGTTTTCTAATATAACATAACAATACATTTTAAAAGCGCCAATGGCGGAGGAGCATGTTGAAAGAGTTTGAAATATTACTCTTTCTGGGTCACAAAATAAACTTTCAAGACATTTTCTTACTGAGGGTACATCTGTGGACTCTCTAACATGCTTGTCAGGGGCACAGCAGCAGAAGCTTAGAAGGTGCTGTCCTACCAAGAAGTCAATGTACTTTCCACTAATTATATTTGTGCATTCCAAAATATTATTTTATAATTTAATATCTTTGCTCAGACTCCATGGTAATGATGACATCCAGAAATGCCACTGGTTTTAAAGATGTGCTGATTTACTTCACTGAAGGTTCCACTGATCTCCGTTACCTGGAAAACATCTGAGGTTAGATTGTTTCATGATGACTGACCTGTGAATCTTTTTATGTTGACTGCTTTCTAGGTTTGATCAGCTGACCACTGTGACCAACATCTTGCTGCTGAACCTTGTGATGTCCTCCCTGATCTTCATGATCAGCCTTCCTTTCATGGCAGTCTACATGCAGCTCTCTAACTGGATCTTTGGCGAAGTTATGTGCAAGATTGTTAGTACTGTCTACTATCTGGGTTTTTACAGCTCTGTACTCTTTCTAGCCCTTCTGACCTTTGATCGGTACCTTGCAATTCTGTACCCGTTGAATGACTCACAAGTGAGAAATCGAAAGTATGCAGGAATCTCCTGCACTGTTGTGTGGCTAGTCAGTGGGTTAGCATGTATCAGACCAATGATTATCTATAGTAGTTTCTTTTCTAGTCTTGATAACAAAACTTTTTGTGAGGAGTACCCTCGAAACCTTACCTATGTCGATATGGACAAGCTGAGAAAATCTGGGTTTTACCTTCAGCTGAGTGTTTTCTTGATTTTCCCACTGATTGTTATTTTCTACTGCTACAGTAGGATTGCAATCACTGTTATGTCATCCAGGATTGCAAGCAAATTCAAGACAGTCAGGCTCATCTTCATCATTGTGCTATTGTTTTTCATGTGCTGGACTCCTTTCAACGTTGTACACTTGATGAACATTAACAATGAAGTTAAGAGTGAGTGTGAGGACAAACAGAAACTGGGTTATGCACTTCAAATTACTCGCACCATTGCCTACTTTTACTTTTGTATCAGTCCTGTATTCTATACTTTTGTTGGGAAGAAATTCCAGAACCACTTCAGGCATCTGCTGGTGAAACACTTCCCAAAGTTAAAGAGGCATATGTCTGTTAGTCAAAACAGCAGAAGCTACGTGAACACAAAAACGACACCAAATGATTATAGGGATATTTAGCGAACCAGCTTACGGCCATACCACCCTGAGCACTCCTCTGATTTCACAAGCTAAGCAAGGTTGGGCTTGGTTAGTGCTTGGATGGGAGACTGCCTGGGAAAAACAGGTCAGCCCGGGCACCACGGCACAGTGGTTAGCACTGTTGCCGCACGGCAAGAAGATCCTGAGTTCAGTTCCACCAGGATCCTTGCGTGTGGAGTTTGCATGTTCTCCCCGGGTACTCCCGCTTCCACCACAGACCAGAGACATGCAATTAGTGGGGATAGGTTAATTGGAAGCACTAAATTGCCCATAGGTGTGAATGTGAGTGCAATTGGTTGTGTCCTGTCTCTGTGTTAGCCCTGTGACCTGTCCAGGGTGTACCCTGCCTCTCGCCCTACGACAGCTGGGATAGGCCGTGACCCTGAAAAGGATAAGCAGAAGTGAATGGATGAACGAGCAAGTCATGGTTTTACAACCAACTGAAGGAAGGGATGAGTTCATCAAGAGTGAAACTTTCGGTTTCCAGGAACTAGCGTCTAGGACTCAAACTTCTATATCTTCATTATTCGAGCCAAAGTCCTTAAACCAAAAATCTAATTGCAGAAGATTTTGAAATTTTATTTCATGTAGCTCCTGGTGTACAAATTGTCTGCTATCAACCACAAACCTAGTTTGCCACCAAGTTATGTAACAAATGATATTGTCCCTAAGGAAAATATTTGTTCTCTGTATATTCTGTACATAGCCTTATGAAAGATGGTATATAAGCTTTAAAAGGTTTATTTTTGTTTTATTCTGACCATGGCTGCCCTCTTATGGTCAGAGTTCAGCTCCATCACTGATGAAGCTGAGAAACTTCAGCTTTGAGAACTATAAATACTGGATTTATATTTAAGAGCAACATATTGACAGATCTTTACTTGTTACAGAAAAAGACTTTGCAAGAGTGCATTCAGAAAGTAAAATTTAAGTAGGAATGAACAAATGAACACATGACTGTAGAATAAGAGATGATCCAAAAATCTGTTACATTTAAAAAAAAGTAATCTATAGATATTATATTACATTACAACCTCACAATAGTTTTAAATAATGAGGTACGTTATGTAGAAATAACCTATTCGAGGTCAGCCTTCAGACTGATCTAAACACACTGATTATGGTTTTTCTCTACACCGGGCTATTTGATGTTTTTGATTTGGTCATCTCAGGCACAACGCTCTCGCGGAGGCCCCACCCACCTGGTGGTTTTCATTGTTGTTATTTTCATGTCAAGAGAAAGCCAATCAGTGTGTATAAAATTATTCATTTTTGTCAATTTATTCAGTTTTAGAACCAAATTTAGAATGAAAGGAAACAGATTGTAGTTAGAAAGGGTAATTAATGGATACTTAATGTTCATTTCTTTTGTATTAGTAAACACAACGTACTTAAGTAAAGAAACCTGTTTATGACCATGCATTTCTTCATGTTGTTCTGCACATAATAAACTTCACTTCCAAACATTTTTAAATTGCTGATGTGATTTTTTTACAAGCAGTATACATCAGCGGTGTGTGGTGAGTTTTACAGAAAGTTTATCAGAGACGATCCCCTCTTCTCCTGATTCACACAGCTTCAACAGCTTCCTTCACTATATCAGATTAAAACATAGTTTGTACTGCTTATCTGAAATAGACATCGACAGCTTCACCTTTCTGCTCTCCTATCCTGGCTGAAGAATTGTAAATATTAAAATTTTTAATATAAAAATTTAAAAAATATATTGGTTAAGAACCCGTGTGTTTGAAAAAACTGTTGTTCATATGGTCAGTAACACAGGCCTACAGCTTGATTGTTTTGAAATCTATTTCAAAACAAACCCTTTCAATATCTACAGGTATGATTAAAAATATTAATCGGAGTATAGTAGAGTGCTGGTGAAACAGCTGTTTAAAGGTATTAGATTTAGACACTCTCATTGGTTTCTAATCTGAAAATGCAGCTGGACCTGCACCTGGTTAGCTGCTGTCCACTCTCCATTATTGTCAAAGTTTTTGTTTTTTTCATGGTACAAATTTCATTCATGTCTATTATTAGTTTTGACAAGGAAGCAGTGCTGGCCTTGCTTGTCCTGACGAAACATCACTGCCATACATACAATATCTACAATGCTAGCATCACGTTTCCCATACTCACTTGGGAAATCTCCGTTAGCAAGTTAACGCGGATCGCCCCATGCGAGGGGCTGTACGGCGTCAACGTGTTAGTGCTGTTAGCTCGTTAGCACAGTTAGCTCGTTAACGTGTTAGAGCCATGCAGCCCCTCCATGCAAGACACTCCTTTTCTACAGTGGAGTATCTAGATTCTTTTTCCTGAATCTTCCTGCTGAGGCAAACAACTGAACGCCTTTCG
>NW_024582930.1:332737-333909 GCF_018398535.1 Haplochromis burtoni
ATAGTAAAACCAGCAGATTTGACCAGCTTCAGAACGTGTCGCAGGTGAGCCACATGCTCCTCCCAGGTCTGGCTAAATATCATTACATCATCTAAGTATGCTGCAGTGAAGTCTGACACATCCATCAAGACCTGATCCATCAGCTGCTGAAACATTGCTGGTGCCCCCTGGAGACCAACAGGCATCACCCTCACCTGAAACAGCCCAAACAGGGTTTTGAAGGCTGTTAGTTCCTTTGCCTCTGGAGCTAGGGCCACCTGCCAGTAACCCTTGCTTAGGTCAAGAGTGGTGTATGTACTTACTTCTCCCCAGCCTTTCCAAAAGTTCATCAATACGAGGCATCAGATAGGGATCAAACTTTGAGACAGAGTTGAGATATCTCAAGTCAATGCAGAACCTCAGTGTCCCATCCTTTTTAGGGACCAGAACAATTGGGCTACACCATTCACTCGTCAATTTCCTTATTCAGCTGTGGCACCAGCCGTTCAGGAATTCTGTAGAATTTCCTGCAGGGCGGAGCATTGTCCCTCAACTGGATTTGTGTTGTACCAGTTTTGTAAAACCAAGTTTTTCTGGAACAAATTTGGATCCAGAAGACCCCTTAGATCATCCTGTTGGGAAGGCTTGAGATGGGTCAGTGACACTAAACGCTGCACCGATTTTCTTGTGGGAAAAAATTGTTTTCCCTCTTCTTCTTCTTCCTTAACCACCTGAACAAGATGTTGTTTTACCTGCTGCGTAGGCTGCATTGACAGCTGCTGCTCGTGCTTCTTCTGTATGGTGGGCAGCTGCTGCTGCTGGAATTCTTTTAACAGGTTAATATGGAAGACCTGATGTTTCTTCCTCCTGTAAGGCATGTACAGCCTATAGTTGACATTGCTGAGGCATTTTTTAAATTTGTATGGTCCTTGCCACCCCTGCTAGTAGTTTGCTGTCCATTGTAGGAAGCAACAGTGACACCTGCTGTCCTGGTTGGAAAGTCCTTTCCCTGGCCTTCTTTTCATACCAGGTTTTCTGTTTGTTTTGAGCCACTTTCATGTTTTGCTGTGCCAGTATTTTCATTTGTTTTTGTCTCTCTATCACTTTCAGCACATAAGCCACCACATTCTCTCCATCAGGCTTTGGATTCTCTCATTGTTCTTTTAGCAGGTCAAGTGGACCTCTCACCTGGC
>NW_024582930.1:335181-336153 GCF_018398535.1 Haplochromis burtoni
AAACCTGCAGTCAGCTGAGACTGAAGAAGTCACTTGGATGAGTGACGAAACGTGTCTCCCACTGAAAACACTACATCCAGATGAACAGAATCAACGTTTTGGGCCACCTCAGCCATGGGATAATCCTTCTCCTCACCATGTGTGCAGCTTATTATAGTCCTGTGCCACTCCTCTTGGTACTAGACTAGCTAGAACCACTGACTGAAAAGCTCCCTGTATCTAAGCACTAGTACAGGTACTGTTCTTACTGCTTCATGATCAGGACCTGGAAAAGTGGGTCTGGGGGCTGAACACAAAAGGAATGGCTTACTTTGTATTGTTGCTGGGCAGTAGTGATGTGTCGGTCGCGAACGAAATAGCTCTTAGAGCCAACTGTTTAAAGTGAACGATGCGAGCTGGATCTTTATTGGGAGCCGTGGTTTTTTTGGTTGCTCTCTCTCTCTCTCTCTCGCACCCCTCCAATAGCCAAGCCCTCCTGTTCTCTGATTGGATAGTTAAATTGTGATTGACATGACATTGGCCACTTGAGTGCAGAGTTTCACACGTATTTTTTGGCTAAGTCCACACACAAGTCTTTTTTACACACACACAAATTCTTTTTACACATACAAATCCTGATTTACAAGTTCAAAATATTTATGACCACAATTTGTGCCCATAAATGTGAACCTGAGCAGAAATACCATTGCTGATTGGGTGATGCATGGGGAGAACGGTACCGCTGAGTAAACAGTATCACTGCATCATACACCAGAAAACACTGTGTGGTAAAGTCCTAAAAATAGAGCATGTAATGAGCACCGTAACGCAAACCGTAAATTTGAGCCGAGCTAAATGTTTAAATCAACGTCAATTTCAGTCTTTTATGCAGGAAATAGATTCAGAGTTGGCCAACATTCCTTATCATACAGAGGTTCGTTGGCTGCTCTTATAGGAGTCACAAATGCACCAGTGCAACTTGCCTCACTGTCC
>NW_024582931.1:0-974 GCF_018398535.1 Haplochromis burtoni
TTTGTTTGTTTTTTAATCAATTTTAAATCGTGCTTTTATTTGTTTTTGTTTTTAATGTCTCTGTAAAGCACTTTGAATCACCTTGTTGTTAAATTGTGCTATATAAATAAACTTGCCTTGCCTTGCCTAGACATAATGATACAAAGACCAAAAGAAAAAAAAACTGTAGAAATTTATTTTGCAGTGCTATTTTTTGCTTTCACTTTTTGCATACTGAATAATTAAAAAAGGGAATGGAAGTGTATAACTATACTCACCCCAGGGCAGCAGCTGCATGTGATGGCTATCAGCGCTGTATACATATGCAAAAACACAAACAGTCAGCCACAGCAGGATTAGACAAAGGCAGTATGTTTTGATGTTTTGTATGTTTTGATCCTGCTTTGCTTATTCACCCATGCACACATATGCAAACACAGACACAGACTCTCTCTCTCTCTCTCAGCAGGATCAGATCCAAGCATTAGTAGTTTTGATCCTGATCAAGTGCTGCTCCCAAAAATGCATGCATTTAACATTGTTCATGTGTGACTGTTTAGTTGTTATGGATTTTTTTCAGTAATTTATTCATTCTTTATGTGCTCTGATGACCCCCTATCTTGATTCTTAAGACTCCCCTGCTTTTCTGACTGCTCAGTCACCTCAGGGCGCAATCTGAAAAATGGTGCACCATTTTGGTTTCAGGCTCTGAGTCTTTGCTTTTTTCATGGGTGTATTTTGAATTTATCCAATCAACAGCAATGTGCATATAAATCATAGACTAAAGGATAAATTGGGTTGTCATACTGGAACCTCACCATTAGTATTTTGGCCACTGCTAGTTGGTTTTCTGGAGAAAAAACTGTCTATAATCACAGAGTACGAAGTTAGCAGCTAATGCTAGCAAACTTGATTAGCAATCCTAGAACAGCCTGGTGCAGGGGTCAGCAACCTTTAACACCCAAAGAGCCATTTGGACCCGGTTTCCACGCAAA
>NW_024582931.1:2567-46776 GCF_018398535.1 Haplochromis burtoni
TACAAAGAGTACAAACAGAAATACAATGTTTTGCCAACTGCCGTAACTGTAACAAAAATAAACATACAACACCTGGAACACAAACATTTTAAAGTGCACCTGTACATAAATCAACAATCTTCTTGTGGTGTTTGTGAGTCTGTGTGTGTGCATGTGTGTTTGTCTTTGTCACAAAACACACTTGAAAATGAGGATGGGAAGCTGCAATAACACACCCCAGAAGCCAGAGGCAGAGAGAGATGGATCTGGCAAACCAGGCTATTCGCACCCCCAAGAGTACCGAAGACCTAAGGCCACATATCCCATCCCAGCAGGAGGAGGAGGTAGACCTTATGGTGCACCCATGGCCAAGGGGTGGGACTCCCATTCAGGCATCGACCACTCTAGAGGTTGGCCACCCCAGTACGAGGGCTCCAGGTGCCCAAGAACCGCCCGATTCCAGGAAATTAAGTTTTTGACAAGTCTGTGTTGCCATGATATATATTTTTCAAATAACTGGAGTCCTGTTTTTTTTTTAACTAATTAATTAATTAATTTACTTTTGCAGTGCAGATGGGATCATTGTAGATACAGTGCTTTTGTACCAGTTAATGCATTAACCTTTATATTTAAACAAACACTTTGCAATATTTAACTAGGGCAGCTTAGCTCTCCCAAGCCCCTCAGCTCAGCTGTTTTCACTCTTCTAATCAGTCACACTAAGGATTTAAACTTCCAGCCTTCCACCTCTCTTTTGCCAGTGTGACAGAGTGCTTCATGCTGTGGCTTTCCAGCATTCTGTTTTGTTTTTCAGAAAGCCAGGATTTTTGAACCTTTGCTTGTACTTTGAATTGTGCCGCAGCCTGTTCTCTGTGCTTTGTTTGCCTGCCTGGTTTTTGAACTCTTGTACCTGTAGTGAGTAATGCTAGTTTTTTGCTTTGGTGTTTGTTTTTCTTGCTTGTCGGGTTTGTTCTTTTTTTGTTATTGTTGTTGTTGTCTTTACAACCCACCTTTGCATGCTGCATTGTGGTCATCACTGAGCTGAACCTTTGACATCATTAATATACAGAGAACCATGTTGCTTTCTAATTATTCCCTTTACCTTCTGTTACACATGTCTAGTTAAATGAACCAATCAAATCTGTTGCAGTTACATTCATTCTGTGCAGGTTTATCTCTCCTTGCTTCCTTTTTCCTATTCTAGAGAACACCGCCACATGGCTTGCTCGTATATATAATGGTTTCTATTTCAAAGTGTTTAATACAGACAGTAGAAAAATAAAAGCTTCCTGTTGTTAATTTCTAAGTCTGTGCATAACCCCAGTCCCTGCCTGAGTCCCAAACCATAGCCCCTGGAATTGGCATTAATTGCTTGTGAGGGGAAAGTAATTATCTCAGGTAATTATTACTCTGGGTAGAGTGAGAAGCTGGAGAACCCTTCTCTTCCAGGTCCCTGTGGAGAGAAGTAAAAAGAATTCTGACTTTAACAAGCTTAATTGGAGGGGCAGGGCCTTCGGAGCTATAAGCTCTCATGCCTATAAGGTTCGTGGTATGTATATATTCAAAGACAAAAAAAGCAGACAAACATCTACCTGCACAACCACTAAGGCAGATGCCTTTGTCTTACCCTTCACATTAATATTCTTTGCACTCTGTTTGCCCCTAGCAGAAAGATACATAGACAAAAAATAATTTAGTTTCATGTAAACATTTAAAATAGTCCATCTTGCTGAAATCATGCAAGATTTACGCCTCAATTATAACTTTTTGCCCTCTTTGAGAAAACCATCACTCTTTAGAACATTACAAAAAATTTGTCGCCATGAGATCATGGGCCAAAGCACATAGGCTCATGAAATGACATCACTGTGGAAGGGTGTCTGATACTGAAAGATATTGTCTTCAACCATCAAAGAAAAGTAAGGCAACTGAAGGTAACCAGTGAACTTAGAAATCATAAAAGAAAAGTTGTGTAATGATTGCCCTGGAGATGTGCCCGCATCACCTGCTGTGCAGCAAACATGCCAGTCAAGCAACAGGTGGTCAGTCCTCTGTTAAGCCTTCAGATGTGTGTATGTATATATATATATATATATATATATATATACAATGAGACACACTTTTATACAAAAATGCATGTATGATCGCACATACATATACAATCACGCATACACAGCTAGATTACTTTAGAGGTGATGAATAAAAAGGTCCAGACACTGACTGTGTTATTGTCTCCCAGACTTCTGTTTTGTGATTCAGGGTAACGTGCCAGAAGCTACAAGGCCCAGGTTAGGGTTGGGGTGGGAGGGGTCGCTAAAAACTAGCATTTAAGAGAAGGAGTTCTTTCGATTTACTGGAGAGCTACAAAAGTGGCGACCAAAGAGTCACAGAGTGTAAATGTTTCTCAGAACTTAAAAAAAATTAGACAGAACACTAGCCTGTTCTACTTCATCTCTTTTTTGTGGATTCCCATTGGTGAAGTAACTACCCTGTAAGAGGTGGGAGAAGGCCAGCAGTCACCTGCACCAGGAAATAACAACGCTTTCACACTTAAGTATACAGAAAATTTGAGCTCTCCAGAGTTCTGAACTCTTCCTGCTTTCTCTGTCACCCTCTGGACCTTCTCATCTGTGACCTGACTTTGCTGTTTTCTGCTGATAGTCACTATGCTGTGCTTTTTGTTCATTACCACAAGAAGTGTTGCCTTCTGTTGTTCTGTCCTCTTGGGCTGACCAGTTTGCTGTTGAGTGCTACCATTCTTGTCCCAGCTGTTATTTCTTTGGTGTTACTGTGCTAGCCTGTCTTTCCAAAGTGGTAAAGGGCAGTTACTTGGACTTACGCATTGGATTCTATCTGTGTAGCATTTTAAGTAGCGCCTCCCGGAGATTAGTGCCTTTGTTGCCACGAGTTGACATTGTAAGGATGGCCTTAGTATTAATTCTCTCTTGTGGCTGCTGAAGAATTTCCAAAAGTTAAAGGTTATCTTTTTTGTAATGGAAATAGGAACTTGTAATCAAAATGTTCACCACTTTCACATTGGTGTTTTTAAGATCACTTACTGGAAAATGTACCAATTCAGTTTCACTTTCATTCAGGCATCGTGAATATTTCTGAAATGTCTACACTTGTGTTGTTTCTATTCATCGTCTTCTTTAACGCTGATATCTATAAAAACAGAAACAAAAACAAACAAATTATAGCTTCTTCTTTTTTTTCAAAAAACATACCAAATACCAAAACCATTACCAAATATATAGAAAATATAGATTGGAGGTCCCCAAAAGGTGATTCTGTTCATCTGGACAAAGCGTTTTCAGTGGGAGAAACATTTCGTCACTCATCCAAGTCACTTCTGGATGATTGACAAAACATTTCTCCCACTGAAAATGCTACATCCAGATGAACAGAATCAACTTATGGGGATTTACCTACCTGGAAGATTGAGCATGCATCAAGATATCCATAGGAGGATTAAATTCTATTACAGAAACATCTGCAATATCTGAATGTCTGAAATCCCATGGAACTCATTTTGGTAAGTGGAGTTTACTCCATATCGAATATAAAACAGTTTTGGATGGCTACTTGATTTGGTACTTGTAGCAGATACTTCACACTAATGTGCAAATTGAGTGAAAGTTGGTAGGGAGAGGTTATAGGGGCCAGATTAGAATGGGGCCTAAGGGTGTACTCACATGGCACAAGTCAACTGTGCCTAGAGTTGACTTGTGCCATGCCCGAGGACAATTGTCCCTGCTCCACACTTCCCCACTGGCTTGCACTCACAATTCTCTTAACATCTGAGCCAGTGTTTCAACCCTCTTTTTCTCTCTGTGTGTAGCTATAGGAAGCATTGGATCTCTGAGCTGGGATGTGATTAGCAATCACACTACAAGTATACCATGCCTGAGAGCAACTGAAACGCACCCAGGCCCACCTCTTCAAGCTCCACAGTATGCTCAACAACACCCAGGCACAGCATGCAATGATCACACCTGCCAAATGAACTGGAATCTGGGTGTACTGGGGTTCAGGGGTAGATTTATAATCAGAATCCAAACAGGTGTAGATTACTGGTTGATGATGAAGAATTGGAATTTAAACATTAAAACTTTTTATTGAAAACAACTTTAAAAAATAAAAGCATTAACTAAACCAAACAATCAGTGCATGCAAAATAGAAAAACACAGCAATGTAACATTTTAAGAAGCCCAGTGAACTAAATGAATGCTATAAATCATGTAAACTCTGCTCTGTGAATTTTTAAAAGAAGACTGAAACAGTTCATGTGTTAATAGCTTATCAGCATGCGGTCTGAAGGAAGCTGTGATTTAAATAGCCCTTTTCTCAGGCAGACCTCAGATTGTGGAAAATGGTTTTATACCATTATTTTTTTTATTGTAACCAATTTAAAATCCACACTTGAGTTTTCTCGTCACAGTCATTTTGACACAAAACTGCACTAAGTGTTGTATTAATCAATGTGCAGTAAAAACACAATTAGCCAGTGCGTGGAAGACACAGAAACAATAGCTAATAGTGAAGTGATACTAAAGTAGTAAGAAACTACACCGAGGACACAGAAACACTAAGTAGTTACTGCTTTGTTTTAGTGAGTGTTGGATTAGAATTATTCAAAAACTCGTAAAGAAAAATAATTTTGATAATTGCATCTAATGTTTTACAAATGCGCTATCTCTCAATTGACTTTTTAGGTGATAAAGTAATTATGATTATTATTATCTACTACATGGTCCTGGATTAAAAGTATTATCTAATAAATTATTCCTGAAATGTCTCACTTCCTTTTTAGAAAGTACATCTACATGAGTGGATAGATTCTACTGGAAATAGCATTCAGTTCTGTATCAAATGTCTGTGCTCCAAATGTGAAAAAATTCATTGTTCCCGTTTGGTTTTGGACAACCTAACATTTTAATTTAAGCGCTTACCACTAGGTAGTACTTTTTCCGTAAAGACTGTAATTTCATGATCTCATTTTGATAGTAAAACTGATCTACTGATGCTCTTTACCATGACACAAACCTATGCCTTTCAAAAGAAGAGAAAAAAAGGAACACGTGAACGACAAGAGCACAATGGAGAATTGCAGCTCAGCCAAAAAGGGTATTACATTCCTGCTGGAGAGCATAGGAGGTAAAGTTCTGACCAGATGGGAAAATAGATGGGTTCATACAGAGGATGGATTGCAAAACCTCAAGGAACTCTAGAACAGAGAGCAGGAAAAGACAGATTGTGCTCGATCATATACTCTTGATTGGGAGGGAATTGTTACCCTTCTGTGCTCAGGAACTGACCTTAGAAATAAAGGGAAAAATACAAAATAAAAGGAAGGTAACACGTTTTCATTCCCAGGTTCTTAAATGTTGCAGATATGTTATCTATGAGATATGTATAGAATGTTCTTTGGGATCTGTGCAGTGATGTACTGGTCATGACAATACTGGACACAGGAAGAAAACGCTGCAGTTTGAAAGAGAAGACTACAATTTGTCACATGTGTAGAAGCTTTGTTTATGTCCAAAAGTTTCTTGGCTTTTAGTCCCTGTTTAGTTTCACTGGGTGTTGAGTTTTGTTACCAAATCCATAAAATATGCACATTTATGACTTTAGTCTTGCATGTTACAAGATTATACTTGACTAAATTTTTAGCTGTTTGTTGTCTCGTGAAAGACGTGTGCACAAAGAAACGATATTTTACCCAGAAATAGCTTGTATGTGTCATTTCTTATCACCAGTTTTCACAACTGTGCCTCAGATACTCCAGCATCATTAAAGGGTCAATGTTGTTGAGCTGTATTTATTTGTAGAACCACTGACCGTCATAGACAATGCTTCTAAAATCCTTTTTTTTTCTTCAAATGACCTGTTGGACTATAAAACTAGGACAAGCCACCTGTATATCATTCAGTCAAATGTGTATTCACTTAAGGTCAGACATTGTGAGGCCCATAAAGAGGGCCTAGACTATAAGACCAATGCAATGTGATTCCAAGTTCACTCACTATGAAAGCTAATTTACAGTCCATTATTGAGAAGATCAAGAACATTCAGAATGTGAACAATTTGAAAATCCAAACTGTCCCAAAAATGCCCATGTACAGGTCCACAGTAGCTGTGCGTGAATCTATCCCACAAGGGCCCTTTTGGATCCTCACTGGCCCTCCTGTGGGTTAGCACATGAAGACTCACAATAGTTTTACCCCAAGGAACCTCTATTATGGCTTTCTGTGGGCAGTCTAGAGTGTACTTACGGGGATCCATACAGGGATCTCAAAGGGCAAAAGTGCTGTTGTTTTGTTGGCAAACCTACTTGTGACCTGCATGGGGAAAGTGTGGCTTTTTCTGACCACATAGCCCCACAGTTCACCCACAACTACCCACACTAAGGGTGGAACTGTGAGCATAAAGATGGTCCCACAGAGATCTCTAGACTGAATCTTTTTGATAACCTGCAAGAGAACTCAAGAAGTGAAAAATATTCATAAAAATATACCCAAGGTGCTTATATTGTAAGGCAAAGACCCTACAATAATACAGAGAATGCCAACAATCAGCTATCAGGTCATTTTCCATTTTCTAAGGTAAACTACTTTGTTTGAAATGATTTTTTCTTTGAGAGGGAGAGTCTGCATAGTTTACTGTAGTGCACATGTTTGATTGTCAAGCAAAAGATCCAGCATTCAAGTGTGGGCAGAGACATAGAGAACAATATTTGGTGAATAAGGGAGTGGCTGAATGTAGTTCATGTCTGGGCAGTGCACTGTGGGGCACCTAGAGAGTGAGTATGCTGTTTTCTGCACGCAACCCAAACTATGGGCTGCCCCATTTCATTTCATGTTGATACTGGAGCCAACAGTGAGCTGTGCATTCCTTGATACAGTTTTTTAAAAGCTTGCCAAAGACTAGTTGGTTGATTAATTGATTGATTGATCATATTTTTTTTAATTACAAATAGAAAAAAACTAGGAGTTTCATATTGCCTTTTTGTTTTTTCTTTGTTTTAAAGAGAACGTTAAATTACGGTCCAGATGTGTAAATACGTACGAACCTCGGTTCATGACACCAGAGGCCTGGAAAAAATGGAAGAAAAAGGTTAAAGGAGTCTAGAACATCCCTAAAAACGGAAAGAAAATAAATTCCCCCAAGAAGCAGCAATATGAAGTTATGGAGAACTGTTTTGGTTTGGGAGAGAAAGAGAGAAAGCCTCTTCTGAGGCTCCTTTAAACAAGAGCTGGGTAATCGTCAATTACTCAAACCAGCACACCTGAGGAAGAGAAAGGAATTTCCTGATGAGCAAGAGAGACAAAAGTGGAACAGAAAAGAAGAAAGAAGAAAAGACAATGCAAACGCAAGAGAGGGTGCGTAACAGTTGCGTATTTTCCAGGAAATAATTGCAACTCGTGAAGCAATTGCATAAAAAATGTTAGTATATTCATTAGGAGGATGGATGTGTGAAACCAAGTGTGAAAAGATTCGTAGGTGAGCTTTCCTGTTGGCTTTTTTATAACATGTTTTTTTTTTAATTATTAAATGTGTTTTACCTATAGTTGTTTCTATTATAGATTCACAGGACAGTCTCCGAGATTAAAGGTTTTCTGGCGTCCAGCTCCAAGTTATGTTAGACTTGGGCCAAAATGATAAATCAACAGTTACTTATACAGCACCCTTCTACTCAGTTTTGAGCAGTCAAAACACGTTCTACTAAAAGTCATGTACACCCAGTTGCTCACATTCATACAGCACTTTTATCTAATGTTTATCTGCATCAGGGACAACTCGAGGTTCAGTATCTTACCCAAAGATACTTGACACATGAGTTGTAGGAGCCAGAGATCAATGCGAACTTCAGATTGGTAGACAACCACTTCTACCACCTGAGCAGCAGCAAAATAGCAACAGGAGCAAATGCAGTGCTCCAGCTGCCTAACATGGCTCTCAGGACAATACTGGTGTAATACTGGTTTTGGATGAGAGGCATACCTTGGACAGCTCAACAGTCACAAATTCCATTCATTTAGATTAAATTCAGAGTAGTATTAGAAAGAGAATCCAAAAGATCTGGTGGAACCATATAAGTAAGAACTTGGTGACCATGTCAAGTAGGAGCTCCCTTTGAATGAGCAGAGATCCCTGGGAGAAACAGATTCAGGAAATGGCAACCATCTGGCATTACTAGTTGGGGGTGAAAGCAAAGAGAAGATATACGATGAGAATCTTGTAGAGGCTCTTCTAAAAAGAGGCGTGGCTGCAACACCAACAATCCGAAGAGTGCCATGTCCTTTCTGACAAGGTCCCAAGAAAATAAGAAAGATGATCATCAAAAACAACAAACTGGAAATTTCATTGGAACATGGACATCATGTGGAAGGACAGCAAGCCTGTAGTCATGGTGTCAACTCTCTATTTGATTTGAACCGCGACACTTCAGGATATGTCTTTGAAATGGCAGAAAAAAGCAAACAAATAAATAAAACAAAAGGTATGTGTCATATCACCTGCATTTGTCTCGTTCCACCAAGAAGTAAACTGTTAGTACTATGCTTGAGGCCTTGAAACAACCTGCCAAGAGATGTTGGAATACTTGGAGTTTCAGCTCCGTTTGGCTGAGGAAAGGTATGTCAGTGAGAAGACACTAATTCAGATGAGAGCAGTTTTCTTTCTAAATGAAGAAAATGAAAGATCACTTGTATAAGAAATGCCAGTCCACTGATCCTTTTATATTTAATGCATAATTGCAGTGTTTCCTTATATTAATTAATCTTCAATTATACATATTTGAAAATGCCTGTCACAACAGACCCATCACAAATGGGAGCCAAGAGATAAGCCTTTATGATATTGGTAAATTTTACTGTCTAATTTGTTTGAACTTTTATTGATTTTTATTTTTTAAATATGTTTGGGGTTTTTTGTCTTTTTCCCACTAACGGGCAGTTTATGCTCAAAATAGTTTTCTCCACTTCATCGCTTCTGTTTGTTAACTATGTTGTAAAGACACGAGACAGGAGAAGTTCAAAAGATTACTTTTACACAGTAGTAATCAAGGAAAAGCCATGTAGAAGTGTGGTGGGCTTGCTTGTTCAGTCTCTTGAGATTTGAGCAGGTAATGATCTGCTTTTTCAAGAGGTTTGGGGCAAAATGTATTCAGCCAGGGCCGGGGTGGATGCATCCATTTACTTTTTTTTTTTTCTTAAATTCATTAATTAGAGCATTGAATATAACCTACATTTTAAATAGGTCGATTCATCCCACCATTTACAGAAACAGAAAGAACCATTTGTCCAATTCATCCTGCAAATGACTGAGATAAAAATAAAGCAATCTATATTCTCAGCTGATTACCTATTTTAACTAGCCTACTTCATGCACCCTATTACAAGATATTGTGATGCAATTACAAGATCAGTGTGACAAAGTACCTGAGCATGTATTATTAATCAATTTAAACACATACAAAACAAGAAGAACCTTGAAATGAATGATACACATGCAACAGGAACCTTCTTATTGCTTCTCATCTTTTCTCTTTTTTTATCATATGGGCTTTTCTTCAATATATGCCAAATTACACTGTTTATTTTTTTAGTTTATGCTCCACAATATTTTAGATTACACTTCATGGTGGAATTAAAGGCAATGTCTTCTATGCGCTCTTCTCACTGAATTCTCCATAACTCAACCTTTTTTTGCTGTGCATCAAATTCTAATCAGGTAAGCATCTGCTTAGGATTCACTAAACAACCTTTCATATTTACGCTGGGATAAAAAATTAAAGCTTTCTAGGATATTGCTCATTTTCTCCTTCTGCTGTTTGGGATAAGGGCTATGATTTATTCATTTCTAACCATTTTGGGCTCTAGATGGTATTCAGAGTCAGTTTTCCCTTTTAATCAATGTTGAGATAAGCAGAAGTTGCATTTTGTAATTTATAGCGCTATCCCTGCATAACTCTATCTAATGTTTCTGTGCTAGAGTGTGAGTGTGAGAATGTGTATGAGTGTGATGCATGTGTCTTTGTTTTTGAGAGAAAGAAAAAGGCATAAATCACGGCATTTACCTGCTTTTTTTGGCTTCTATATTTCTATTAATATTTTTTGTCTACTTGTTTACATGTGAATCAACATGCATGTCACAGTCCTCACATTCATGCACATTATTATCTATGTCAAAGCTGATAATATCAGGTATTGGTTGAGGCGGTGAAATTAAATTATAGCCAGAAGAGTATGTAGATGAGATATTGTAATGCATGCCTAAGGTTGTGGAGAGCTGGATGATTAAACAGCTTTAAAAATAGCATACCACCCGAGAAGGGACCAACAGTCAAACACACACAAACAGATTGATGAGTAAAAATAAACCCAGACACTCTTTCAGCTTGATGTCATGATGTCACATGGCTATATGAAATTTTCAGAGACTTAACATGTTGCATAAGAAAGCTACATCTTGCTGCCTCAGCCTGGAGTTGTATTTTGACGTTCCCATTAAATCCGTCAAGTGTATGATGTGTTTGTACTCGGGCTCGTGGGTTGTGTTTTTATACCAAAATCTTTTTGACAGAGGCTCTTAATTGTCCCCGGGCCCGGCTCATCTTGTCTGCGACTACATTATTCCACTTGAGATAAAACTAATAAAGAGGCAGGACTTCAATTTTATCTGAATTTTTACTGACCTTTTCATCTGTTTCTACATGTGTGAAGCATGACTGGTCTTTAGATATGCACTTTGTAAAACAGATGCTAGCCTGAGAATTTTTGAGTGATCGTAAACAAAATTACGTGTGTATGAGTGCAAGTGACTGGAAGTGTGTCTGCAGTGAGATTAGATTAATAGACTTTTTAAATTCGTATTTTAAAAACAAAAACCCTTCCAAACAGCACAGAGGCATTACTTCCTATTAGGCTGCAGTGTGTGTGTGTCGTGCTTGCATATATTCACTGCCTATGGGGAGTTCCTTGCTAAAGCCTCAGTTTATGCTAAAGGGAGCATATTGTTTTTCAAACCCTGCAAAGGAAGAATAACCCACAACACACAGAATGTGATGTATTCACCATGAAAGGCAAAGGGTTGTGTTTCTCCACCTTCCTTCCTTTATTATTTAAATTGAAAGAAACAAAAAAACTGTTTTTTGTTAACATCATGGAAGATAACTAAACATATTCTTTAAATAAAAACGTGAAAAATTAGAAACCACTAAGGCTTAAGAAGAAAACAACATGAGCAAATGGGTGAATAAAATCAAAAGTACTACGTATTAATTTCATGTGACTTTTTAGTTCAATGTTCTTTTTACACTTTCTTGATTTTCTACACAGTTGGGTATTTTGAATTTGTTAATCTGGGGATTAGAATTTCTGATTTTATCAACAGCAGGCACAATAAACCCACATGGGTTGAGGCAGATTTATTCATGACTCTGTAGTGACTATGGATCTGTAATAGCATAGGGACAAGCCAGTCTGGCCTAAATTAAATTTGAACACAATACCCTCTGGTTTGGCATAATTACAAATGTTTCACACTAAATAATGAAGCGGACTGCAATGCTAATTCCACGGGAATGACAGAGCAGCAATACTAGGACAAAAAAGAAATTTCCCATGTTCTTTGATTACAAAACGGACATTCTCAGGTATGATGAGGGGCTGAGTAGTCTAGAATATGAGAGAGATGACAGCTGACTGTTTATCTCCGAGTCAGGTGCTTTTTTCCACAAGTGGAAGAGGTGTAAGATTTTTTAGGGGAAAATCGCACTCTTCCTCATAACATTGTAGAGTTAAATACATACATTGCTTTTTCTTCATGCACCACAAAAGAACTTAAAATAGCACATTTGGAAAATTTATATATACTTAAAGAAAAAAAGTGGTGAAACATACTGTGATTCATCAAAAAGTAATATAAAGGAGACGACTAAGATGCAGAGAACAATTTAACTACATTTGTGTTATTCCCAAAGGAGAATCCTGTGAAGATGCACCAATGGTGCTTCTGGACGAGTCACAGAAAAAGGAAGCATTTAAAACTACTTTCCTTATATTATTGGGATATAAAAAATTACAATGAGAAAAGTAATAAAATATGAGAAAACCATCCATAAAAACTCTCTTAAAAGATCAACATGCAGTATTGTTCTAGCTCAGATATATAAAAAAAAAAAATTGCTTTTTGTAGTATTGAGGAACATCGACTTGCATATTCCCATCAGTAGCCACAAACAGAGGAAGAAAAAAACAGGACACATTTTATTAAACTGTGAACATAATGTTTTTGTATTCATATATATATATATATATAATACTGTTTGTCTATATGAAAAATACTGTTTGTCTTGCATATTTTGATTTCTTTCAGTACATCCATGTAAATACTGCGAGTCGGGATTCATCAGCAAGGGGGAAAAATGTAAACGAAGGAAAAATGACAATGGACGAATGAACAGATCTAACACCTTAACCTAAGTTCAAAAAACATGCAGCTTTGTCTTAAAACTCAACACTGGCTGAGAGAACATAATTTAAAATGAATAACAATTCAATAAGGGGAGATCGCTTTGAATAACTGAGCATCGTAGAGATAGAGAGCAATGTATTTGGTGATTAGACTCCAATGATTCATCATGCAAGAATCCCACCAGTGATAGGATTCCGAACAAACCCCCCTGGAATCTAGATACCGGTGGTGGGGGTGGTGAAGGTGAAGACTGAGGCTTGGATGGAGCTCTGACTTAGATGTCTGTCAGGTGGAGAAGGGGAGGAGGTGGGTTTCACAGATTTAAACCACACAAAGCAGAGGCTGATTGGCTCGAAGAAGGCAGGCAAGAAGATGATTGGACTAGAATAACGATGTAGAGCAACAAATAACGATTGCTGAGATTGACAGCGTGTGAAATCGCTAGTGATGTAAGGAACAGTAAGGCAGCATAACACCCAGGAAAACAGGCAGATGAGTGATTATATATAATGCTTCAGAACTTATTGGCCAAACTTGTGCATGTCAGTTATGTACCATTATCTGAGGTATTGAATGTCCCCAAATTAATTTATCTGTTCTGACTTTCTCATCCCTAGTGTGCGTGAAAATAAGCTGACCAAACACCTGTCAGAGCAGTCGGCTCTACCTGTTGTGCTTCATTTTGAACAGCAGGAACAGAATAGCATCTTATTTTCTTTGTTTGTTATTTTCTTAAAGGAAATAGTGAACTACATACATATCTGGATATATTTAATAGTATTCGTTATTTAGATAAAATGCTGTATTTCATTCTGAGTGACCGAATCAGTGTCCACATCTTTAGTATTTAACGTTTGTCTCACGAAACACTGAGCAAAACAAATTATCCTGAGGTCAGAGTAACATTTGTTTACTTTACTTTCATATTGCAGTCACATAATCTTACAAAAGCTTTTAATTAAATTAAATACAATTTATTTGAATTGGGCTGAAATAAGACTCCTTTACTGAACAATATCCCAATAATTAGCTTTGTGTTAATATCCTGAAGTGTGACATGTTGACTATTGGTAAAGTGCATTTCCAGGAGGGATGTGCAACATTAACACACTCTCCAATCATGACCCATTGATCCTTTTAGGCACACTGAGTACAACAAAAGCAGTAGAAAGTTACCCAAACTGCACCCAATCAACCATTTAAACCCTTGACATTAAAATACTTTGCATGTCAACAAGCATCTAGTGCCACAAACAAAAAGGATGAATTTTCAGTCAAGAGGAGACAGCATAGCAAAGGTCTGAGAGACGATTAAAAACCTCAAACTCTGAGCCAAATAGGTTTGATATCTCGTGCTCAGGAGCACTGGGTTGTGTATTTACCAATCACTGTGCTGCTTGTTTTGTTGAATGTGCTGTCAGAATCCACAAGCTACGACTGAGCAGAGCCTAATGATCTTCAGCAGTCCCAGTTCATTTTGGGTTGAAGTGATACATGAAAATTATTGCAGTGTTTACTTGTACAAATTTACTAAACCTCTCTTCCACACTCCTATCAATTTACACCAAGGCAGCTTAGCGCAGGCTACCTCAAGCATGGCTGGCAACGTACAACACAATGCAGTCAATCCTGCACAAAAAGGCAGCTGGGAACTGTGCTATAAACTCACCACAGAATATGGCATAAAACTAGGCTTACATAGCAATAAAAATGGACACATTCATGCTGTACTCTGTACTGATTTTTTTTTAAATTCTCAAGTTATTACATTGGCCATACGTTTATTTAAGTGACACATCAGTAATTACTGCACCTCGATGTTGCGCCCTTGAATTTTAATTCCTACCCTGTCATGTAAATTTGATTTACCATATACCTATACATTGAAGCGTTTATAGGTTTCCTGCTGTTTCCATTTTACCAGTTAGGCCTTTTCACATAAGTATGTGCAAATAGTATGCTGCTCTTATAATGGCAATGGTAATTTTATTTTTATTCTAGGTAAACTCAATTTGTTTAACACAGGAGATAAAAACATAAAAACTCATATAGGTTCACAATATTTTAAGGCGCTAAAAACAGGTAACTAAAACGACAACAACAACAAAAAGTTGCTGTAAGCTGTGTAGCAGCTTGGGTTACTCTAACACTAAAGAAACAAAAGGTCAAGCAAGCCTAAAGAACCGTGTCTCTCTCTGTTCATTTTGAATCAGTAAGTCACTGGTTCCCATTGTGGAAAGGGTTCAAACATGTGATGGTTAAAGAAAAATAGCTGTGAGGGTGGCAACAATAAGAGAGTTCTGCTCAGCTTCTGTTACAAGCTGTGCAACAGTGGGGTGGCGATCTATCTCAGCTAGAATCTCTAGAAAAGTGTGTAGAAGCCACTGGGGGACTGATTGTGTTACCTTGCTGTGTGTTCCTAGTAATTTGATTGTGGTGGGTCTTTGGTAGCACCTCTAACAGGCTGGGATGGCAGCCAGGTGTGCGAAGTGATGAGCTGCCAACCAAGACTCTGGTGAGTCCCTCCTTCCATTTCCACATGTTTGGATGCTGTGCTCAGAGATATATATTAGACGTATTTGAGTATCCCAGTTGCATCTCTCTCCTGACCTAGTAAACTGCATGTGTGTTACTCTTGTTGGTACATGCAGGATATAAAGCATCAAACATCAACACATTTTACCACTGATGGCATCCTTTCTTTCTTTGCATTATATGGAAACTGCTGCTCATCAAACCCCACATTTAGAATCTTAGTGTTTTAGACTTCTTTGTTTTTGCTGGCAGACTGCTTGTTCTGTGTTTGCATTCACCATTTGTGGGCAAAAAGATTATTCCTTCGTGGCATTACGGGACTGTGATAAATAAAAAACAACATAAGCCACTAAAACTCAGCTGGTCTACATTTATCAAGACACCTGCATCAGTAGTAATTATTTTATACAACATATACATATACATATCTTATAGTGGCATTCCCTTTTCAATTAAGCATTTATTGTAGTCGGATGCTGACTTGGGTACAGTTGCATATAACAAAAATCAGGGAGCAATTTAAGAAAAAAGATTGTTGATGGCATTTTGTTATTTTAATTTTAAATGAAAAATGTTTAGGATCATGTTAGATTGCTGCTGTCAGTGTGACTTTAAAAGGGTAATTAAACACTTAATATAAACAAGTTTGGAATTTAAACATAACAGGTGAATTTATAAATATATATGTATGTATGTATTTTAATATCTTTATTTAAAATTCCATTTACTTGTGCAGTCTCTGTCTGTTCTTTCCTCTTGCAATCAAACAAAAATCAAATGGTGAAATGTTATTTTAAGCACCATTTAGACAACTTTTGTACTTAATATTTAAATCATCCCAAAATGCCACAGGACAAAAATAAATAAATAAATAACAGGCAGCATATTTTCAAGTCTTGGAGACAACATCAGGGAACATGATGGTTTGTGATGGACTGACCTTTTCACATAGGACTGTTGTGCCCCTATGTATCAAATGCAAAAAGCCTAAAAGCTGCAACCATAACATTTCTTCAGAGCTCCCTTAAACATCGCAGATAGGGTCCCAAAGCATGACTGCAGTTTAATGAATGAAATATTTGCAAAGAAAAGTATAAGGTAGGATAAGAATTTGAAAATCTGTAGTGGAGTACTTTTTGCTTGCGGTAAAAGAAAAAAAAATACACATTCAGGGTTTTAGTCAGCGTTACAGGTCTGCAAACACCAAGTGGAAAATTCACTTCGGACTTGTGTACTACAGGGTATTTCTATTTGTAGCTAATTTTGTGGAAATAAAAATTAAGATTTTACAATATTATATTTTTATTATGCACCATTGTGCCCCTCGGACTAAGATGGTTTTATTGTATTTGTGTTTGTCTTTTCTCAGTACTTGTTGTAATCTTTTCAATGATTTTATCTTGCTCTGTAGGTACACATCAGTCTGTTTCCAAGCACAGCAGAAATACTGCAAAACGTGAAGAAAAACTCAATGCAATGATCATTTAAATTAAAGTGCAAAAACAACAGAAATGGTTAAACTTTAAACTTTGTTCTTTAAAAAGAAAATATTTTCTACAATTCATTGCCAGCAAGATGGTTCAAAAGACTTAGATCTGGGAACAACAAGAGATTTGAAAAGTTATGCAACTGAAATAAATAATTAAAAAAGGAAAAATAAAACTCACACCCAATTAGATAATAGAGTACTGGGAATAAAAAGCATCTTTACCAAGGCTGTACTAAAATACTGAGGTGCTAAACTGGCCTTTCTGAGGTTCAGACCTGTCTCCTATTGAAACCTTTGCACTTGGCGCATTATGGAATAAAAAATACAACAAAGGAGGACCCAAACTGCTGAGCAGAGCGATGTCAAAAGAAGACGTGATGCAATACAGTAGTAAACATGCCCTGTCTACACTCTGAAATATGCTCTGGGATCAAATGCAAAACAGATTTAAAAAAAAAGTTTAGAAACTTTCTTTTAACTTAGAATTTTGCGTAGCAACCCATTTAAATCTTTTTTTTTTTATATGAGTCTCTGTGTTTTGTTTTGAGTGTTAATGCAAATGCATTAAGACGCTGTATCTTTCAAACTGCATCTTTGTTTGGAAGGATAAATAAAGATGCTGTTACTTGGTGTCATCATCCTAATATTGTGGTCATTACTTTCAGTGTGCTATAGATAAAGCAAATGTGTTACAAACTGCCTCCACACACCTGCCTGTACAATTCCCACCATAATTACTGCTGAGGTTTATGAGTGTGTGTGTGTGTGTGTGTGTGTGTGTGTGTGTGTGTGTGTGTGTGTGTGTGTGTGTGTTGTGTGTGTCAGATGTAGTGGTGGTTGTGGGTGTGTTGTGTGTGTGGTGTGTGTGTGTGTGTGTGTGTATGTGCTCGTGTGTATGCACGCATATATACAGTATGTAGGCCTATGTATCTGTGTTGGTGCATTCAACTGTTTCATAGCAGATGGCCGCTAAGTTGCAGGATTTATAACTAAGGCATGGCATTTTGGGAGACTTGAGTGAGGCAGGAAGATGAGAGATCTGTTTATGTCTTTAATGCACATGCATCCTTATGTGTTTGCCTGCTTTTTGTATGTAGTTTCACTTGTTCTGGCTTCTGACCCCATGGGCATGACAGTGAATATTTGCACAGTAGTCCCAGCATCGCATTTTAGCTTGTGTAAATGTGTGCGTATTTCTAAATAGGAATCTCATCCTCTCTATCTTCCCCTACCTTTAATGGCTTCTTGGCTGAGTCACAGCCTCCTTTCATTAGCCAGTGGCCACAGCAGCTACAGTGTGGTTTTTTTTTCTTTCCGATCTGCTCAGCTCAACAAGGAAGCTTAGCAACATAGTGGGGAATAGATGTGAAGCACAAAAAAAGGTGAAGATAAGAGAAGGATGGCTGAGCTCGATTCAGGATGGGGTAGGGAAAGGCGATCTCTGAGAGCCGACAAGTGAAATGGGGCAAAGAGGGTAAGAATAGGTGAGGGGAGATAAACGGGTGGCGCGTGAGAGGAATTGGTCGATAGTAATAGACTGCATAAGACGAGCATGTGCTAGTGAAGAAAATAGGGCTAACAGTATGGACCGTGTGAGGAAACATCACACCTCCATCTGAAAGGTGACACTGATATATGATTTCAACATCATGTTGTTGGACCCTCTTCATTATTCTCTTCAGTCTCTGCCTCTTTATTTTGTCCCACTTGTCATGTTAGACTATTATCTGCCACTGCCTTCTCTCTTTTCCTTTCTCTTGCTATGAGGCTGCTTCTATCACTAACAGTATATTAAAGTGCAGTGTATTATCTGCCATTATCTCTGTTACAGTAACTGCCTGTCTACTGATAACAGTAATCAATTACATCTCTGTTCACTGTGCCACTGCGCACTTACTTTATGTAACACAGTCCTCATCTCTGCACTTTTTTTGGTCATTTGTTCAAACCTCTCGCCTAACTCATTATTCTTTCTAAATCCTACTTCACTTCTTTAATTCATCCGAAATACGATGATCTCATCTTTTTTATCGATCCCAGTCCCTAAAGTTCGACCGCGTAATAAAATTTCTGCCGTATTAATTGTATCGCATGACTTTTTGCTGTTGACCCCACCCTATTGTGTATGCACTCAAATTAGAATTATATTAAAATATATATTGTTAACTGGATAAACCCATCATGGTTTAGTTAATTAAGATCTTTTCCCCTATAAGATGTATAATTACAACATTCACAAAAAAAATGGAAAATTTAAAAAAATGACTGTCATGACTGGAATGACTCGATTAAATGCTTTAACAGTAATACCTGCATGGTCTGGTTTGGATGATGGAACAGTACATGTTTTTATACTAACCTGAGCTAACCTTTCATACTAACAACACCAGTCAGCAGTGTTCCAGAAGTTGTCCTCTTTAAGACAAAATATGTTAATATAAGGATTTTAATGTGCTAATTCAAAATATAACAATAAAAATAGCTAATTAGCTATCATTTCCAGAATATTAATTTTTGTTGTTGTTTTGTATTTACAAAACAAGCTGTAATCATAAACTTTGAGCTTGTGTGATCTAATTTTTTTTATAGTCACTTACTTGATAATGTAATAGTTGTAAAATGCACACATTATAATTTAGGATCACAGCTGGATTACTCCACCTCAATTCACAAATGAAGAATTAATTTATTTGAATCCCAGCTTGCCAGGCCAGGTGAAGCTGTGTCGCGGTATTATGACATGTAGATATTCTGGTTTCATCAGTTTGTCTTGTCTGTCTGTGGGTGGGTGTCTCCAAGCTTATTTAATCATTTATCAATGTGCCCCAGCAACAGAGGTAGTGCAGTGCTTATATGCATTTCACTCATGCAAGTCCTATGAGTTACTTTAGTTACTTTAAACAACATACTGTGGAAAAAAAGGAATTAAAAAAATATTAGTTGTATCATATATTAATATTAATATAAATATGTAACTTTACAGCATTACAGATTTCCTGCTATTGGGAAAGTCAAATCCAAGGTCAAATAGGTGAAAAAGTCAAATAGAGATAATCTAATATTTGAAATTTGATAGTTACAGTTCATACTTGATACAACTAGAATTCATCAGATTTAACAAAATTGGTTATATACATAAACATTTATCCTCCAATTTAATACGATTTTTATTAATTTTGTTTTGGGAGCAACTCTCTTCTTTCTGGTATAGAAAAGTGCAAAAAGTCTCTTCAACTCTGACAAGATTCAAAATGTTAGAGTTCACAGGGCAATTACCAAATGGCATCATGTCGCTCCTATTCTGGCTTATCTACACTCTCTACCATTTTTTTAAATTATTGTGGACATTTTAAGATCACTATTAAAGCATGCTGTAGTCTAGAACTAAGCTGCACATGAGAAATGTTGTCTGGTGACCATCCTGTAGTCAGAAGGATGGACACATCGTGACTTTCTTCAAGTCACTTCTAGAAACACAATTCATTAACTCCCCCCTCTCTCTGTCTCTCTCTCTGTCTCTCTCTCCCCCCCTCTTTAATTTTTCGTGTGTATTTTTCTGTTGTGATTGTTGACAGCTTGTGGGTTTTTTTAATTTTCTTTGCAATGTTTTCTCTGTCTTAGCTTTTTCCCCCCCATTTTATTCTATTTTATTTCTGGCCTTTTGTTTGACTTTCTGTTTGAATTCATTATTGTGCTTTTGCTTGTCTGTCAAAGCACAATGTGAACTGTGTTTGTAGGCGCTATATACATAAATAACGTTACCGGCTATATACATAAACAAAGTTTTCAGCACTTTATTTGTTTTAAATGAACTTACCAATACAGTTATTATTGCAATGTTGATGTGGCATTGGTGCAGTAATAATGTCTGGCCTGCACTAATGAAAAGAGAGATTTCCAGACCACTGAATCTGTCTACAGAGAAGGTGCATTTGCCTGGGCCAGAGAGCAGGACAGGAGAAACTTTGGCTAATCAACTATGATATTTTAAAGAGCCGCAACTTGTTTGTTTTGGCAACTCAGTGCACGACTATTAAATGACAAAAGGTGAAATATGCTGAACCTCTTTTTCTTCTTCTTCTTTTTCTTTCTTGGCGTTGCTTCATTATGGGAACTTTATTTAAAACAAGATGTCACTTATGTAACTGTGTCAAATTAAAATGACTTTAAATTCCAGCAAAAAGTTATCTGGTGATTGTTTTTGGAAAACCAATTTCCAAATTGCTAATAGGGAACTAAAGTGAAAACAAATTCAGACTGATGCTGAAAATAAAGTGCAATGAGGTTATTGTTCTTTCTGATAAGAGACAAAGATAAAGTAGCATTACCAACATATAATATCCATCAAATAATTCTTGATTTTTGCCTTAGCTGGTTTCTATTTTTCAGGCAGCTACTGCTAAATTAAAAGCACAATGAACATTGTTGTGCCTAATATATCATGATTACATTTCACATAAAGATAAATAAATACTGATTTTCATTGCTCCCAATAATTATCAAGAAGACATGAACATGATATATATTGCTCTTGTATTAAAGCATGCATGACTAATGCTTACTCATATACATTCCTGGCTGTTCCTGCGGTTTTACATTAATTGCTTGATGAAGTATGGATTCATGATCATTTATGCATCTTTGCTAATGTTTACTTTTTCCAAAAAAAAAAAAAGAAGACTGCAAGCCTTGATTACTGCCACTGCCGCTTTCACTTCAAAAATACATCAGGTCTTGAAAAAGTGCTGCCTTCACCTAAGACCCCTCTGTAGGCTGTGAGTCTAGTCTCACCTATACTGGAACTGAGTATTGTCGCTCTCCACTCCTTGCTGATTTGCACTTGAGTGGGGAGAGACAAGGTCAGAGGTAGCAGCTATCAAACATTAATGCTGCGAATATTCTACATTTTACACACTGTAATAAACTATTCTATGTGAAGTGTCTGACTGGAATAAGATATTGGTAAAAACCATGCCACAGTACCTATGCACAGACACTGAAATAGAATAGAAAACTGGCCCTTACCAATGTTCTGCTTCCTTCACACGTGAAATATTTCACATTTGTTTTTTTCTTAGTAATTTAAGTATCTGGCAATTTCTCAGCATGACCTCTTTATCTGGAAAATCGGGAATATTTATTACGGTATATAGAATGGGGTAATAGCTTTAATGTGCAGGCAGTTAAGATGCAGATTATTTCTTAATTTTAGCTTTTTATCCTGAGTCACTGTTGATGGTCTGAAACTCATTTCAATTCATAGATGATTTTAAAGTGACATTGGTGTACCTTTGCACTTAAGTATTCTGCAGGATATTTGTATATTTGGTATTAGAAATGTTCGTACTACATTCGTACTATTATATAAGAAAAATTAGCAACCCTATAATATACATTACTGTAATATACAGTAGGCATATTTTACTAGCTCCTGATTTAAAAATCAGCATGAATCACAATATTTGACCTGCTCTGACCAGATCTGGATGAGACAAAAAAACAATAGCACTTATTTCTTTGCATTTACTGTTAGACAGTTGAGCATAACATGACATCATTTTATTCATAATGTGGGATGCCAGATTTTGACTCGAAGGCAGTGAAGCTGTGATACACTTTCACAAAGAGTTAAGGTACAGCAACCTCTAATTTCACGCTGACCCATTGCTTGATTTGCCTTTGCCCACAAGGCCAAACATTGCAAACCTTACTAATAATGAAACTCCAAAGGGATGCTAATGACTGTGTAATATAAACAAGGAAGCAGAATTCAGTATAATCTCCTGTAAGTGTATTTTGGGAAACCTATGACTGTATTAGCTCCTCGTGGTAATATCCAAATAGACTGTGCACCCAAACACGATGGATGTTAATTCATCTTAAAGAACTTTAAATCAATCATAACCTTAAAAAAAGATTGATGTCACTGATTTCATTGAACTTTGTTTTTGGTCATTTACTTAAACTCTGATTTGTATAACAGAATTTGTCCTCTTAATTCTTCTTTTTGCAGCAGCCGGCCCTCATTGCCTAAAATTTTCTCTCTCTCTCTGTGTGTGTGTGTGTGTGTGTGTGTGTGTGTGTGTGTGTGTGTGTGTGTGTGTGTGTGTGTGTTAGTTAATAGCACAGTGAGGGCCTGTAAACTCAGTGAGCCTGATGGCCAGAAAGTTTGTCAGCACCCAGGAACCCTTTAAGCCCATGATCATCTGGACCTCTGTCATAAACCCAAGGTTTATAGCAAATTCGGGCCCAGACATGCTCACTGACACCTTACTCTTAAAAAATAATAGAAGCAATTTGATGAAACAGTAAAGCTGAAGGATCCTGCAAGGAGACTTTTGCTTCAAAGGGTGCTCCCTTGAAATGGGAAGTAGTTGTAGTAACATGTTGGAAAATTCCACCTTATGTGATTTCCATTTGTAATGTTATTATCGCTGTGTGAGATCACAAACTTTAAAGCATGCTCTGGATCCAGAGACAGAAAACTCATTGCAACAAAAAAACCCATCAGCTTTCTAAAGCTGTCACTGTCCAGTGAAAACCACAAAATATCAAAAATTAAACCAAAAGACTACATTTTCTTTATTTTATTTTATTCACTGTTCTTCAAATTTTTTTAGAGCCGGCTCTGTGTTTCTTGTTTTTTTACTTGATTCCCATCCATCATTTCTTTAGTAAACCTGAAACATGTTTCATAGAAGTAAGAGTTCATTTTTGATGTATCACATTGCTAAACCTCACAGTGAAGATCGTGTTCAAAATCGAATAAAAATGCAAGCTGCTGTGTAGCTGACACTTGTCTCTGGTGTTATTCTGCAGTAAAATGTCACATTCACTCCATAACAAAATGCAAAACAGTGACAAATAATAAATTCATTCTCCTGACACCACTTAGGAGCACTGGGGAAGTAGAAAAAATATGGATGATCTACTGCACATTAATTTGGTAAAAGATGAATAGTATTTCTAATAGCAGTGTCAGGTATGGTGTTACCTTTTGGAACTAGTGTGCATGAGTTACTTTTAATATGCTAATTATAACAATACAATCAGTAGTAGACATACTACGGTTTTGTAACCCTTCCCTTTCATTCTTGCTGCTATCCTTCTGTGCACTGTCCATTGCTTTGGATGGGTGATCCAAATATTCTGTCTCACTCTCTCTAAAAAAAGCATACTAAATAAGTTAGTACAACTTCCACAGTGCTTTGGTTGCCTAGATCTAACCACCAGCATCAGTGTAACAGTTCACATATCCATAAAAAGCTTTTGACGATAAAAAAGCCAACTATTACACTTTACCCACAATGAATGTTGAGAAATAAATATATAAAAACAAAAAGGTTGAACAAGCAGTTTTGCTTTGAAGATTCAGTGACTTGACCTACTGTACAAACATGGCAGAGAAACAAGTACCACAGCAGCTACCTTAGCCTTAACATACAACGCAGAAGTCTGAAAGTGTCCTGCTTATGTTGCATTAGCTTGATAGATTATTAAAAGATAAGGAAACAACCAAAAGAAAAAAAACGCAATGGCTCATAATAAATAGATAAAATCACAAGTGAGTTAAAAGTTGCTGACAAAGAAATTCATATACATCACTACAATAAGATTTATAAATCATACAAAGTCACCCACAAGCAATTGCTTGCCATGTTTAAACATTGGCAAAGACTGTCACAACACCCTCACAGCAGTCCCAGAAGTTCAAAGCTGCTGCCTCTTTACTTTGTCATAAATGCTGCTCAGAAATTTGTCTTCTTTGCACAGTTCTTTTGTCTCTAGGCTCTTTAAAAACAGTGCTGCTGGGGATTAAGTGAAGTAAGCCAGAAATAATGACCTCAGACCATCATTGTTATAGTGCAATGTGACACAACTGAATAGATGCAGAGTCTGACCTGTGAAGGTTAATACCTATTGTTGACAGCAGATCAGTCTTGCAAGTTCATGGTGAGAAAGGAGGCAATGTGCCACTAATAAAGCGCCATTCTTACTTGCTTAGTTGGGCTGCAGTTCATTTAAATTTACAATGTGTCTAAACAGGAACAACAGCAATAACACAGAAGCAAACGGTAGCTGGAAATCTGCACATAAAAAAGTCTTTATAGTGTTCATTGTATGGGATTTTTAAGTGCTAAATGGAAAAAATATGGAATTGTAAGCTACCAAACCAGGCTACAACTTCAACATGCAAAGAAGTATAATTTAGCAAATGAACCAGTGTGATGTTTCCATTGCTGCCAACCAGAGTTGGAGCTAATAAAAACCTCTTGACTACTACAGAGTTTGCCTCAAGAATGAAGACTATTTGCATCCTTTTTCTGAAGGTTTTTATCCAATATGATAAGGGCATTACAAATATAACAATAGGAGGATAGTTTATCATCCGCTCTCACAACTGCTGCCAGGCTTCGTTATAACTGCTATGATCCACAGCGTTTGTTGTTCTTTGCAGTTTTCTGGCTACTTTTGTGGAAATGTCTGGTTGGTTTTTCATTCTTATTCTTGAGCTTTAGTGTTGATTGTTACTGTTGGCTAAGTCTCATTATTGTTGGCTTCTGTGATTACTGTTATAATTGTTATTCTGCTTTGAATTCATTCATGCTTTCGTATTTATTAGCTTAGCCTCCCTAGTGCCTCCTGTATCTTGTTGTTAAGTCCTCCTCTCTGTTCAGCGTTTCCCTGTTGAATTACTTCCTGTTTCATTTTGCTGGTTTCCTGTCTCATGTGTTTTGCTGTTAGTTATATTTCTCCCCAGTCATTGTTTTAATTAGTTGCAGCCATATCTCATTGTCCTCCTGCGTCCACTTCCTTTGATCACCTCTTGTGTGAGTATTTAAGCCCTCTCTTGTGCTTCCTCTGTGTTCCCGAGGACTTTGGTTTTGTATTTTGCTGCCCATTGGGCTTTACGTTTTTGTTTGTTTGTTTGTTTGTTTGTTTGTTTGGTCAGTTGGTTGGTTGGTTGGTTGGTTGGGTTTTGAACCTGATAAAACATTTTATCCTGCCTGTCTTTGAGACTTGTGTTTTATTCCTGAACCTGCATCCAATGACAGCTGCCACATGGTAAAACATAGCCATGACCATGCTTGGGTTAATATGATTATGACTATAACATATTATTTTATAATATGCATAACTAGCACATGCAGCAGTTGGGTACATGCATTGCAAAACACCTTAGCACAGGTGACTCAGCAAGACTTAGAGTTCAGCCTTTTGAATAAGAAATGTATCACGTTAAATGTCTTTTCTCCTCCTTCTGTTGTATTAGCTGAGCATTTTCCTAAATTGGCAGCATGTTATAACTAGACCAGATCAATACTCCAGCTGTCCATATGAATCAGAAGACAAAGCACAGGGCTGGCAATACCACACAGATCTTGGTTTTATATGTTAAAACTGTGCTATTGTCAGCTGAGTGCCTGAATGTGTGTGATTAGCTACAGATACAAGCATGTATTTTTTTTTTTTTTACTAAAACTGTGTTTCAGTAAAGACACTAAACATCAGCTTGTGTGACTTTCTGTGAACAACCAATACATTTTAAAGTCACTTGTAATGCAAGGACACATTTGTATATGGAGTGGCCAGGGGGATTGAACCGCTAACCTGGCAAATCTCTTTTATCACAAGAAGGGCTGCGTGTATCCATTGTGCAAATCCCATCCTTTAGTTTTCAGTGAATGTACGTTTTTGCTTCTGCACACAGACGGGATGCTTAGTATGAGTTGGTCATTACAAGAGTAGGTCAAGTGCCATGTAGTGCCCCTCTTCTCCCTGATTCTGATCACAGCACTTAAAAACAAAATTGGCTCCTGACAAGAACAGGCTTTTGCGGGATTTTTGGGGTATATGAAATCTTCAGACATCCAAAAATCCTGGGTATCACTTTTATCAAGTGTGATGAGCTGGCTGTCAGTTTTTCCCAAAGGAGCTAACGTTGAAACAATACCTGTCATTTAGGTTAGCCAACACTTTCTCTTGATTTCTTGTGAATAGTCTCTCCCTGTCTCTCACTCATTCTCTCTCTCTGTCTGGCTCTCTGAGCTAGCGCACACACATGCACACATGTACACATAGAGAAATGCGAGGGCTGTGGCCCATGGGGATATTTTTCTTTTGGCTGAGGGATCAGAAGGATGCGGAGCTGTGAATGCTTCACTCCCGCTCTCCTCTAGTGTGTGCACTCGCTCACACTGTGTTGGGAATTAATGACATCTCTGTGGCCCATCAACAGCGCAAAACTCATGGAGAGAAAACATAAGAGATGGAGTTTGGAGGGAGCAGCTACGGAAGAAGAAAATGGCAGATAAACCTGGCACTTTATGTTGAATTTTCTGACCGGTACTGCAGCAAAAGAGGTGATAAAGTACTTGAGAGCAATAGGAATGATGAAAAAAAGAACAATAAGTTAGTGCTGAGTCAGATTGGTGATATTGCAGGAAGAGGTAATTTCATTTTGGCTTTCCACCAGAGACTTGCAAGAAGAAAAAAATCAAGCTTTTACACTTTATGCCCTTTCCTTTTACCTTCTTACATTCATGCTGAGGTACATTGTTTTACTGAGTAATCTCATTCTCAAGTACACACAAATACAGTGTGTGTACCTGAGACAACATACACGTTGAAGTGAGAAAACACAGGAAATGTAGATGGGATTAAAATAGTAGTGAAAAAGTTGGGAGGGATTAAGGAAATGTTGTCACAAAGACTTTTAACCTTAGAATTTCTGTAGCTCAAGTGAGATATCAAGTTTCAGGACATTAACTGCCCTGACTGTCTGTTGTCCTATATTAATGTTTTCTCTGTTTTCCCCATTTGTAGTGGCTCCAATTCCCAATTTAATATTGGCAAGCTGTTGGGCACAGTAACTACAAATGCTGCTGACAGCACGTTCAGTCTCAGCAGACAAAATAGGCAAGGTAGCTCTCCTGAGTTACCCCATCTACGACATTTTTTTGTTGTATTTCCGCACTTGTGGACATTTAGCAGCACAGCACCTGTCCATGTATGAAACCAAGCATAACTGTCTGAAATTTTACATGTAGTTCCCTTTTGCTATCCTCCTCCTCTTTTTACAGTGTCCTTAAACCCCCGACAGACTCAAGCTCCCTTTACATACACACTGAGTCAAGTATAACAAATTGTGGCTTTTTGATGCCACTTATAACATGTTAAATTCAATTTTTAGTTTAAATTTGCTCTTAAATGTGCATGTGCCATAGCAGTGATAGAGTTTTTTGGGACACGGCACGGATTGCCTTTATGAGAAAGCTGAGCAGTGCTTGTGGCACCTTCCAAACATGGCCCCAGATGGTAGCAAATCCTTCCCATGATGTTCACCAAACCTTCTAGCACAAAGCCTCGGCCTTCCCATTCACGCTATCACGTTCTTTTCTTACTCCCCTTGATGTTTAAGGGACAATAAGGTCTTTTTTTAACCTACTGGGTCACTCTCGATTATTCTGAGTGGATCACTCTATCAAAGGTAAGCCCCCCCTGCTCGCTGATGTTGCCACATGTCCAGTCATTTTCTTCACTTCCTGCTCAGCCTGTGCACCCATCCTAATGAATTCATTATAGATGTTATGTTTTTATGTATAATGCAAAAAAGGAATGGATATTGGTAAGAGTAGGTGTATTTATTTGTTTTTTATTATCCATTATTGTCCACTATCTTATTGCTATATGATCACCAATTAAGGAAAAAATGACACGTTGTTTATGCATTATAAATAGATATGTGGCAGAAATTCTTTCATGAGGATTTTCCTTGGGTCAGATCAATACTGGCTTGGACCACACTGTGTATTTACAGAATATGAAAAGTAAGGATTAAGCTTGTGTTTTGTCTGCTTAATAACAACTCTTTCTTTTTCTCTTTCTCTTTCTTTGACTGAAATGCTGTGGATGTCAGCCTTCTCAATTTATTTGAGTCTATGTATTACCTTGTGACTATCTCAGTGATTGTTTGGCATGCTGCTCAGCAGATTAAAAAAAACCCCACTTATTTTGTAGTTGCAGAATGGCGCATCATAAAAATCAGGCTTTTATGTCCATCAGCATTGAACAATCATTTAAAATGAAAGATGTTGGCAGACACTGACACAGATATTGGCTTACAGACAGACAGTCCATTACTATTGGCAGTAAATGCAGGAAGAGGGGAGGCATTCCCGCATAACTGAAAAGAAGTTCCCTCTGACATAATTTGTATACATATGATAAAACTGGTACCTTTATGATGCTTCATTTCTGTGGACACTGACAAAACAGGCACATTTCCACCAACTTACCGCATATAAAAATGCAGCCAAGCATCTGACTATCTCACCAAAACACATCTATCTCCAACCATCCATTCTGTTAAACTCTTATCCAGTGTAGGGTCACAGGGGGACTGGACACATCTTATCTAACACTTCAGGTTGCACTAGATTAAAAGGGAGGCTTTTCTCAAACTCAGAGCTGATTGAACTAACTCTGATCAGCTGTCTGGGAAGGAATGTTGGCATTGCAAAACTCCCAAGTTTGTTGAATCTGCTTTTTTGTAATGACTTCATATTAATGTAGAAGCACAATCTGGTCATTTTTCAACAGAGGATATTTGGAATGATTCTTTTTGAGCTATATTCTTGATAATAGGACGAATCAGTGGAGAATGCTTCCTTTTCAGCTTTCCAGCAATGCCAACTACAAGGAACTGACATATATAATGATAATGTAAGTAAGCATGTTCAGTCAGCAGAGTAAAGGGAGTTTATCATAAGCAAAGTTTAAGCTCAACCTTTTATAAACTTTTTTTTTTTTTTTACTTGATAGGCTTCTAGACTGAGTTGTATCTAATAACAACCTGCAGTGATTTGTTATACCAAATGCCAATACTTTGCTCCAGTGTCCTCCCATGTGCCTCCATCACTGACTTGAACAAATCCTTGGCTTATTTGGGTGCGTTAGACACACTGAGTCAACATTTTCTGTTCATTTTCTCTAGGTCCACCGTCTTGAGTAAGATTGATTACATAATTGACTTGTGGTCACCTTAAGTACTAGAATTACCCTGGACTGCTGACTTTAGCTTGCTCTCCCCAGAATTTATGCCATCAACATTCATGGCCAACTTACTTGGCTTAGATAGCCTATAGGTTTCCATTAGTCCATTTCCACATTTACTGAAAGTGACATCTCTGTAGTTTGAAGTGGCAGTAGTTTTCTTAGTATGCCATCACAGTTAGAATAGATTTTCCTTAAAGTAGAGACGGTAAATAAAGATGATTATTTACTGATTCTTTATCACTGTTTGTAAAAGAAATACTAACAAACACAAATCACTGCGAACTAAAAGACGACCACTGACAAATATAAAAAGGATTTTTCTAATCATCTTAAAGATCAACCTGACAAAGGTATTGTAATAAAAAAAGATTTATTAATTAATGAGATCAATCCAATAATTAATTAACTGTGCTATACATCCATCCATAAGTTTTACAATAGAGGTAAAAATGGGAATTCTTGCTCACTAAAAGCAGTGATAAAATATTTAAGATGTGTATTATTAAATCAAAACTCGACTTGTAATAACATGATATGCAAATGTTCCCATGTTGGAAAGTAATATTTCATATCAAAGCGCTGAAAGGCTGAATTTTACCAAATACATCAGTGTTCAATCACTTCGCTGTTATCAAACAGTGTTATTAATGCAGTTTTTGTTGAGGAAGATGAGTTCTGGAGCACAGCAGGGCAGAGATCAGCAGTGTATTTGCACTAATGGGGTGATAACACCCACACAGGAAAGCACTGGCATCTTTAAGTGACAGCTCCTGCTGTCTGTTTTAGTGCTTACTGGTCTGAAGAGGTCACTGAATCCGTTTTGGATAGATCTGGCTTCCTCAGCAGTCCGTGTAGGCAGCTAGTTTGGTGCGGACCAGCTGGCTGTAATTCAACAAGATAAACAGAGAATGGCTCAGTACAATCCTAATCAATAGCTACAGAGCTGTTTTAATGAATTAGCAAACAGAAGGAAGAATGAATTAAAACAGCAAATTGCAAAACAAGAGTTGTTGGCATTCATAGATATACGGGTTGGAAGAAAAACACAAAGCAGACGCAAGTGCGCTGCAAAAAAAGAAAATCTTGAAGCCTTTAGAAATTTAAATTTTGATTAATGGGAAAATGGAAGTGCCGCGACAATGCTGCAAGAAATGATCCCTTTTTAACTTGACAGCACATTTCTTGGGGAAAAAAATAACATGAGATTAAATGGGAGTTTTAAGAGGCGTTGAGTGTAAATTCTTTAGGGAATGACAACTGTTCCGATACACTAGATGATTCAGCTGACAGTGAGGTTTGCTTTTTGACTCCAGGTTTTGGTGACCTGACATCGATCCTCCATCTTCAAGCTATTAGGTATCTCAAGCACATTCGCCTTCCTTGATGTACGAACATCAAATGAAATCCGATCAAATCAGAATCCAGTATTTGCCACATTTTTCTGCTCAGTGTGCATTTAGTCAACAAAACATACAATAAAAGAATCTAGTTTATATCCTCAAATGTAAACAAACGATCTTCTTTTTAAAGCTACTTTTTCCTTTTTATTATTGTGCCTAGAAAATCAAATCTCAAAGAAGCTGTCATGCCGTCTCTCGAGACTTATTATCAGTGGGTTAATATCTGATGACCTGATGTTTTTATGGGCCTGTTTTTCACTGACATTGAAACACATTTCTGCTGACTGATGAACAACAGATATATCCAATTATTTTTGAAATTAAAGCAGTAGTCAGCTCTTCAGTGAGTGTTTACGCTAGTGCTGAATCACAGAGCTTTCTTCTGTAACAGAGGATTTAAGTGAATCAGCTGCCAACCATAGCTAATTACTATTCACTTGCCACTTACAGATGTGTGCAAAGGTTTCTGCACCCTCTGGGCAAATTACATGTAGTATCATCATTTATTTGCAGGCTGAAATGCGTCGCTCACAGTCTTTTCCACAGACTAATGATAATTAACTCAGCTTAAGTGAAGGTATCAGAAAGTAGCGTTCTTAAAATGCTGTTCTAAGAGTGGTACCTTATTAACTAAGCTCAAACTGCTATAATGAAAAACACTAGCTTGTTGTGGCCACAGGGTTAACAGAGCAGAGAGACGTTTATGCATTTTCAAGGTCATTCCTACACAGTAAATGTGGACACTGACTTGTCAACATTTTTATGGGTTCTGGGGCTGAGCAAGCTTTGCATATCAGCTGTCAAAGACAGTCTGACAACAGGAGAGAAATTATAGATTTAAATTGTTTGTTTTAAGTTTTAAGAGCTCATAGAAATCTATGCAGTCTTGTGAAAAACTAAGTTTCTAACCACGTTTCAGCAGCGTTAAAACCACTTTTAGCAGAAATACTTTAATCTTTTTCTGCATGCCTTTATCAGTCTCTAACATTGCTGTGAAGGAATTTTTCCTCATTTTTCTTTGCAGTGTTACTTCAGTTCATTGAGGTTTGTGATCATTTGTTTATG
The DNA here is from genome assembly GCF_018398535.1 of Haplochromis burtoni. Taxonomy (NCBI): domain Eukaryota; kingdom Metazoa; phylum Chordata; class Actinopteri; order Cichliformes; family Cichlidae; genus Haplochromis; species Haplochromis burtoni. Next base: position 34,576 of record NW_024582931.1, read on the forward strand.
CACAGCTCTTTTAAGGCACCGCCACAGCTTTTCAATCAGGTTGAGGTCTGGAATTTGACTGGAGCCTTGCAACACTTTGATTATTTTGTTATTCAGCCATTCTGTTGTACATTTGCTGCTGTGTTTGGGTTCACTGTCCTGTTGCATGACCAGACTTCTTCCTAAGCTTTAGCTGTCAGACAGATGTCCTCCCATTTTGCTCTAGAATACTTTGGTATACAGAGGAGTTCATGGTTGGTGCAATGACTGCAAGGTGAGCAGGTCCTGTGACTTCAAAACAAGCCCACATCGTCTACCAGCGTGCTTGACAGCTGGTATGAAGTATTTGTGCTGACATGCTATGCTTGCTTTTCATGACATGTGATGCTGTGTATTATGACCAAATTTCCACTTTGGTCTCATCCATCCAAAGAACACTGTTGCAGAGGTTTTGTGATTTGGTTAGAAGCAACTTTGCAAGCCTAGGCCTTGCTGCCAGGTTTTTTTCAGAGTAAACATTTCCAAATGAGCCACACTTGCTCGGTTTTTGTTTTTTTCTGATTGTACTGTCTTTAACATTTAACCTGATAACATTTAACCTAACTAATATCTGTAGAGTCGGAGATGTAGCTCTTGAGTTTTATGCAGTTTCTCTGAGTATTGTAAAGTCTGACGTTCAGGGGTATCTACTGAGCCACTCCTGTGAAGACTGTGGCATCATGGTAACACAGGGAATGCTCCTGACCTCTAAACTCCCAAAACAGCTGCTTTTATAAAGGTGGTCACACTTACTGATTATCAATTAATCAAGAGCATTTGATTCGCAGCACCTGGCTCGTACTTATCCCCTCAATTCCTATGGAAGTACTAATGATGCACTTAGGACTGTGAAAACGTTATTATTCACATGTCTCTAGGTAATAATACCAGACAGGGAGATATAAATGCAGATATTAGTAATTGTCCATCTCTTTCAACAGAGCAAAAAAAACATCCATAACCTTGTTAAAGTGAGTCATCAGTGAATTAGTAGTGTACAAAGACTGTTCTGTACTAAAAAAAGAAATGTTCATATGTTTATCAGAATTTCCAGCATAATAAAAAATAGTAATAGATTTTCTGATTCTTTGATTATTGCATTTTGTATTATCTTGTTTTCTGTGGCACAATTGCAAAGATTTTGTATGCTTTATAAGTGGACGCATAGGGGAGTAAAACATCTGGATCAGTAGTTTTCATACATCTTCCAGCAATAACTAAAACACACACAGACGCACCCTCTTACACATACACACACTCTTCACATGGAACTTCTTTTTGGCAAAATGTATGAAGGTGACATTCAGGAGTGAAGGTAATTTAGACAAAATAGCACATTTAGCCAAGAATTTAGCAGATTGTACACACAGCTTCAACCCTGCAAGCAAAAAATAAATAAAATAAAATCCAACTTTGCTTGTAATTTTTGTCCTTTACTATGTGAAGAAACTGAATTAGATGAGTTGCCAAATTACCCATTTTCTTACATTTAGCTCTGTAGCTGTAGATCCAAATGGATTAAAACACGAAATATGCTGAGAGTGAAGTTTGGAAAATGGTATCTGCTAATTAGTCACATACACCCCTGGGCTCTGATAATGTGTGAACATTTGTATGCAAGTTTGTATCCACATCTAGCCAGGTTTGGGTTCCAGGTTCCACATTTTTAGACTAAAGGCACATCTTACAATCAATGTTTAGTCCTTTATAAAATCTTTCACTTCTCACCTTTTCCGTCGTTTAAAGGGGGGTCTTTCAACTTAAAAAATAAAGGCCCGTTTTATGAAGATAAAATTTTCAATCAGTTGTGCATTCTAAATAAAGTTAACACTAATTAATTTTCTCTAAAGAATAAAGACCTGGTTTATTTTATTTTTGCCCACATTACAGCTTCTTTTATGTGCAAAGCTGATAAATTCTCACTTTCAGCCTTTTATTTTCACCTTCCTCCTTTCTAAATGTCAGTGCCGCCAGATCACTGTGCCGTCATTCCACCTCTGAACACCCAAACGGAATTGAGGGGAGCCAAGAGGAACCGGAACAATTTGGCTTGATAGCACACCCTCTGCTCAACATTGCTAAGCGACCACCGTGAACTCAATTTCGTGAGCCTTCCCTTACCTAGAGGCTAGAGCAAGTGAGGGAGAGTGTGGATGTGTATGCTTTTGTGTGTCTGTGTGTGTATTGAAGACCCGGCTCTCAAGTGAATCATCCCAAAATCTGTGCAAGTTCTGGTCTGTTGGGTTTTTGGTCTGCACTTGGTCGGTGTATGTTCATGTGTGTATAGTACTTGTGTGCAACTTTGCGTGCATGTGGCATTTGTGTGGTTCTGCATGAGTGAGAGGTCTCTGCTGGCCCAACTAGATACCTCAGCTGCAGACAGTCACACTCATATTACAAATAAATGGCAAATGATGGAGCACATTACTCTCTCTGTGTGTGTGTGTGTGTGTGTGTGTGTGTGTGTGTGTGTGTGTGTGTGTGTGTGTGTGTGTGTGTGTGTGTGTGTGTGTGTGCTCAATATGTACTGAAGACCTACCTCTCAAGTGAATTGTCCAAAAATCTGTTTAAGTTCTGAGAGAGGGAGTTTTCATAGAACTAATTTTATTTACTATGTGAATGTGCATATTTTATATCTCCATATGGCACAATGCACCAAATGGTTATTTCTGTTCAAGTAAATGCTGTAACTCTTCATGGTATTAAATTCAGAATTTTCCTTTTTAGCTGCCTTAATCATCTTTTTCTGCCACCATCACAGAGTGTTGCTGTAAAATTGAAGCACTAGGAGCCTCTTTCTAGCACTTGATCTTAGTTTTACTCCCACTGATTTGGCATCACGAGCACTGCTTAGCTGAATATGGCAATCAAACACGGAAATGTAACTTAAATGGACTGGCTAATAATTTATCAATGACTGCCAAGAAACAGTTGGTGTATTCAGCTCTGGCTACCTCCCCCTAGACTGGTGCTGGATCTGACTGAATCAGATGATGCATTGTGTACAAGTGCATAGACAGACGTACAGGCAGGGAGAAAAAGAAGACGTGGGAAGACAGACAGAGGCTGAAACAAAAATAAGAATCTTGGCTTTTGTTTAGACTTTCTCCTTCAACACTCATTCTGTGCAAATGAGATGGAAAAGTGCTGCAAAGCTTTGTATTCTTTTAATATAACTGAAAACAGTTTAAAATATGCTACAATGTTATACCTAAATTTAGTATCATTTCCACGATGTTGCCAACAGAGTTAAACTACCGTCTTACTGCAATCAAATTTGAATATTAAAGAAAAAAAATAGTGTGTGCGTGTGTGTGTGTTTGGAGGGGGGTTGAGGGCGTCAACTGATAAAGGTGTTGTCTTTGAAATAACTATGCAATGCTGAACTACCAGCAAGACATAATGTGACATTTCACAGGCAACAAAACATGCCTTTTTTTTACCTTTAGAAGTTTACATTTATGAATCAAAATGATACATGCTTACAAACACACATAAAGCTTTTCTGCTTTTTGTATGGCACGCAGGTTGCACTTCAACAAGTTTAGATTCAAAACAGTGTTTTGCTCCTGCAATACAATTTGGAAAATGAATTATCATTATGACATTTGGATAGCCAAACAGTAAGTGATAATATCATAAGTAAAATATAGAAAATGTGCTGTGCTTGAGGACATGAGGGGTGACTTGAGCCACCCCTTTATTTTTTCTGTCCAGTGCTTGTAACTGATGATTTTCAGAGGAAGTACTTTTTTCTTTTTTTTTATTAAGCCACTTAACACTGACCCATGAATCATTCAAGTATTAAAAAGACACCTAACTCAAGAGATGAACCAGTGTTGTGTCTATAAATAACATACAACTTAGGCAGGATTGTAAAGAAAACTCTTGTAAGAATTTTAAATTGTATCTTTAGGAATTAAAGTAGATGTATTTGAAAGGCATGTCCTTAAGAAAGACCTGACACAGTGACCTGAGAGATGCAGGTCCTGTGTCAGGCATGTCACTTTATCCATCTACTGTTCGCTGAAGTCAGAAATGGTCTCAGTGGAAGACTGGCTGTCAATAAGCCATTTTTTTTTAAAAAGGCAAACAGGGAGTAAAGACTGAGGTGTGTGATACAAGAAGGTTTTTACATATTTAAAGCAATTAACATATAAATACTGAAGGTTGTTTCATGGATCAGGAAAGCAGTTCAAAAGAGAAGTGTAGTGCATAAAATAAAAGAGATATTCTATTGATACTTGGTATTGTAACATACAGTATTAAAGATAAGTAATATCGATTAGTCCATTCATTCTTTATGGTACAGGATTGGAAGGAGAACAATATAGTGGTGCTCTGTTTTATTATGATGATCTGTCTGTGTGTGTAAAGATGCTGCAGGTAAATAACACATTGCCCTAGAGCCCCCAGAGTAGATGCTCTGTTCCTGAATATTCCCACATAGTAGCTCAAAGAAACAAAACTTTATTTCCTGTCTCAGTGCCTCGTATCTACTACAAATCAAATAGTAATACACAAAGAACTGTCAACTACAAGTAAATACACATACATACAATAGATCCTCTGAAGAGTCTGAGTTTGAGACTGAATATTATGCAGGTGGGGAATCTATCTGGTCGTTTATACCTTTGAATGGATGTGGAATGCTGCCATTCTCATTAACAAGAGGGCAGTCCCTATCGTCTTTGTATGCAGAGTTTGGTCTAGGAACACTTTCCGAGTGAGTGGTACTGAAACAATTGGTGTGCCACTCTAATCTCAACACTGCTGCTGAGCTTTGGATCTGGTTGTATTTGGCAGACAGTCTCCCCTTGTGGTGTGGCAGCCTGCAATAGCTCTGCTCTTTGTGGCACTTCACGGTTGCCAAAATCGGAAGAAAAGGTCATTTATACTGCCGACACAGCGGGAGAAAAACACTCAGGTGTCTGCAAGAGAAGCAGGCTCCATGCTGAAGTTATACATCCATTCTGCAAAGTAGCAACTGTGCTGTAAAGTCTTTTCAGTTACTGGTGCACTCTGCATCTACATAGAATTTTCCTTCCCCTCGGTTTCCTGTCTGTGCCGCAGCAGAACTTTTCACCGTGCTTTTCGCCTCCTACTCTGTCGGATGGATTTCACTTCGCAGTTTTGACATGTATAGCAAGTATACAGTATTTGTGTTGGCAGGCATTCTATGCTAAATTGCATATATTACCAGCTTAACACAATATTACTACTGATAATGTGATGAGATCCTGCAGTATTTAAATAGCTGTGATTTAGAATGAATTAGTGATTTACTTTTTGCTCGAATTAGACAGTGAGAAGCAGGCAGACGGAAGCTGAAAAATGGATTGCAGGGGAGTGCTGCAGAAAAAGAGTGTGCTCCAAGCCCCTTAAGTCCTGGCAATAACATCAGCACAGTTCCAGATGTCACATCACGAGTCCAAAGAGTATCAAGAAAACACAACATGTAATTTTCAAAACTTACCAAGAGTAGCTGCATCTCTGTGTTTTAATTGAGTTTTGCAACTAAAGTGAAAAACTGAGTTTATTATTCATCAGTAAATATGCATACATTTACATGTCATTTCTATTAATGGTAAACATCCAGTTTTCTGTCAAGGATGTGGAATTGTTTAGTTTGTTTTCCGGCTTTACTTACTTATTTATTTCAGTTTTGTTATTGTGAGTGGCTTTGACAAAGTAGGTCATTCATTTGAATATGCAGGCACACGGACACATGGCTGAAAGAAAATTTCAATATAAAAGGTGAGGTGATTTATGTGGTGCCCCGCCTTGTTCCATCCAAGCCAAAGTGCTAGGCCCTCAGCTAGCTTGGCAACATGTGTCAGCCTACATTAGGTGGACCAGTGAACAATAGTCTCAGCCAGGAGCAGGTGGTTGTGACTTGAAACTCTGAGAGGAGGGTGTGCACTAATGGCAATGTGTGTGTGTGTGTGTGTGTGTGTGTGTGTGTGTGTGTGTGTGTGTGTGTGTGTGTGTGACAGAGAGAGGGAGAGAGAGTGAGAGTGAGAGAGAAAGAGAGGAAGGAGAGAGAGAGTGGTCTATCTGCCATCTGGAGCGCTGAGACAATCCCAGGTGAGGCGGAAACTTGAATGTGCTGTTTCTATCAGTTCACTGACTGGCCACTCTCCTGGATCCAAATGCTTTTTAGAGGAGACCCCCCTGGTTTCTTTGCTATGCCTCTAGTGATGACACACACCAATTCTGAGAGTGTGAAATGAGCCATTACCAGGTGTGCAGCAGCTCCTCTTAAAGTGGACTGACCCAAAAGAAGATCAGCAGGCCAAGTCAAGTCCAATTTGCTCGTAGAACATTTTTCACAAGCTGATTGAAATATTTTACAGTAAATAAGGGGTGCAGTGTGTGCGTGTTTGTGTGTCTGTGTCTGTTTGTGTGTGTGTGCAGGCAAGCAAAAGCTGTCTTGAAAGAAAGCTTACAGCAGAATAACATTTAAGGTCATTTTTAGCCATCTCAGCTCTGATACTGATTATCAGTAAAGCGTAGAACAAGTTTGAAATCAAAATTTGATGTCATTTTTAAATTACTGCAAATTTGTCACACATGTGCACACCATTCGCCCCAAATAATGAAAAGAATTCAGCAATAGAGATGGATTGTCATGTAGCACTTGCAGAGTTTACCTCGTCTTGTCTGTTAGCAGATAACACTTCCTGCTATGCAGCTTTAGATGTGTGATTGAAATTATGCTGAGTTGTTATTAGTATGAAAAGGCAACTTTGAATAAGCAAAGCTAATTTTATAAATAATGCATAGGGCACATTTATAATCAAGCTAAAGATGCAATCTAAGGGAGCAGCACTGTGCCTTTACCTCAGAACTGTGTCATGAAAAAAATTGGCATACTGTTTCAAAGTATGTGACTGACAAATTATTACATAAAACATTTGTTCCATAACTAATTTTGTTTTGCAATCACACCATATGCACTATCATAACAGCAACTCCCTAATAGCTGCTGCATCAAACGTTTGATTGCAGAGCTTCTGGTTTCTATTCTATGATTAGTTTTATGATGCTTGAAATTGATTTATGTGTAGAGATCAGTGTTGTTTTGTGCACTTTATCCATTACATTCTTTTGATAGTTTCACAGTGGCCATATAGCCAAGTGGTAATATGCTCAAAGTGCTTCACGTTTCCATGGCATTTTAAAAGACTTGCTCGTTTTAATGTTCTTCGTATCTTCATATGGAATAACAAAGCAGTCGGTAGCCTTTTCTCAAAATGAGAACTCCTCGAGTTGCTCAGCAGGTTCAATTAATTTCCATATACAGTCCAGCAGGCTCTGTGTTTCAGCACTGTCAGGGTGAAATAAGTGATACCAAATGAAAGTACCAAGCTTCAGCTTTCTCCATACAAAAAGATATATGAGACAGGGTGTTTGCACTTTAAGACTTTTAAAACTAATCAGCCAGATACAGATGAACTCAAACAAAATCACCATGTGTGGTGCTTTGTAGAAGGACACAGTGACTACTTCTGATTTATTAATATCATCAAGCTGCACTTTGTTTAGTTTTTGCCTTGCAAACAGTTTTCTGCTTATACACCAGATCTGTCTTCTTATGTCTCCCATGTCACAGACTTAGATTTCTAGCGACCTCATTTTCAACCTGTTAGTTTTACACTATTTTTGATATCTCGCATTTATTTCTAGCTTTTCTTATTAATATTATCTTTGCTTGCATTTTTACTTGTTGTCAGCCAACAGCTCCACCTTAATCTAAATAAAGCCACAGTTAATCATCAGCAACAGCTGCCTAAGAAATACATTTTACTATTACTACATTGTGTTGAGTAAGTTTTGAATACTTGCAAATTGGCCAAAAAGCTGTCTTACATATAGCTAGTTACACATTAAATCAAACCCTCTGTTTGGTACCATCGTTTTTTATTACCTTTGCCAAGGGAGTCATGTTTGTGGTGGTGCTTGTGTGTGTTTTATCATTGCGTCTGTAAACTCAATAGCTCGAAAAGCTTTCACTGAATTCTGATAAAACTTTGTAGGGGTAGAGAGTGGGGACATGTAATTAAATTAATTAAAATTTGGCCTTATATCCACCAAGGTCTTCAAGGCCAATGTAATAATTTTGTGGTCAAAAACTGACATAAAACCTTATAACTACAAGTACATATTGTCAACATATAGAAAGTAGCATATAAATATTTAAAATATCATGCTATATTCAAGCTCTCCTTCAAGGTTACTAGATTGATAATTGATAGAGTGATAAAAAAGTGATAATAATGCTATATAAAGCTAGATAATACGTTTTTAGACTGACAAGAACATATAGGCATGGGATGTTATGAATTTCTTTTGTACATTACAGTAACAGGTTATAACTGATGAAATAACAATATGAAAACATATACAATGTTCCAGCAATGTCTTTGTTTGTCTATTTGTTTTCTTTTTATTGGAAAACAAAATAAACTTGTGATTACAAACTTTTTTCACTTGATATTTAACACATTTAAACAGATTTTACTGAAAAATGAAACGAGTGCTACATATGTACTATGGCCATGTGAATAAAAATAATAATAACAAAATTACACTCAAAATTGTATGAGGTACTTTTTTTTTCCTGCACTACAAACTTCTTGTATGTTTAAAACAAATAAACACAATGACCATATAGAAATTAAAATACTATTTCTTTAAAAGTAAACACCACTCCAAGAGGTATCTGCTGAAGCACAGAACCTAAAGGGCAATAGATACGTCATATGGTCCTACCAGTACACAAAAGTCTGTTTAGTGATAAACAATCCTAATTAATTTCTGTGTTACTTATAGACAGACAGTATGATTGTGACCTAACCATCCAAATTCAGTTTCTCAGACCACCCTTTCAACATACAAAACTACATTAAAATGTGACGATCATACATGATCACATACCTCAGCCATGAGTCCTCAGTCCCGACATGTCAGTCTCACCATGCCCTCGTATTGTGGGACCTGCTCTTTCTTTTCCTGCTTCATTCTTAACTGCTTTTTCTATCTGTGTCCCTCATACCTACATGCTGCCTTGTCCCCTCACATCCCACTTAACCTCACCATCCGCCAGATTGTCCCCTGCAAGACAATCTTCAAAGCTCGGGTATTTGTCAACCCTAATACTTCACAGTTCTCTAACCTTGATCATCACCATCAACCACGCGGAAAGAGATGAAACGTGTACGTGAGTTACCCAGTTCATGCAGGAGGGCAGCTCACGCTCAGGAGCGTGTCAACACGCACCTTCTGTGTTTTGAATTCAGAGTCCATTCCACGAGTACACTGTAAAAAATGATCGGTCTGTGTCGATTAGGCAGTGCCCAGTAGCAGCATCCCGGAAACAATGCATTTCACGCCACACTTCAGAGGCTGAAATCCCACTCAAACAGCTGAATCGTTTTACCAGTTCTGCAGTGGCTGATTCAGATTGTTTACAGGGAAATTTAAATAAGAATTAATTTACGAATTTCCCAGTGTTTCCGCCCCTTATGCTGCCTTCGTCCCAGCTTTATTATTCAAACTGTATTGGTCATCATCACTCATGCAGTGTATTCGTTTTACTTATAAGAGGCGCAACTGCAGAGCTGCACAATTTTCAAACGTATGTTTATAGAGTGGTGCGTGACAGCATACTTGCATATGGGTTATCTAACTCTTTTTATTGTTCATATAATAAAACACACACGCACACAAAAGAATTCTGCTACTGAGCGAGAACATTCCAGGTTACCACGAAACAGCTGCCTTCAGACATTTGCAAAGATTAGTATCACTGACTCGACAAGCTTTGTCCACTTTCCTGTGCGGGGGGGAGGGGGATTAACTCATCTCACTGACCTTCCTTCTGCTGAGACTGAATCATATTTTAACAGTGAATGTCTAAAACCTTGTTGAAAGCGATATTTCTTGCAGTATGCATCGCGCACGCGCATGGCACACGCAAACGCACAGACGCTCTCCCCTCCAGCTTCCCTCCCCCGCGGGTCGTTCTGATTGGTTCACCTTTCATGTCAGTCAGAACCGTGTGGGCGGGACTCAAACAATCCACTCGTGTTCCCTTCGCTGTGGACGCCACAGCAGACCAAGAGCGGGGCAGACAGTAGTAAGGCAACGGCATTCATCCTGTTACCGGAGGACAACTCTTCTTGGTTCCTGAGGTTTTCGGTTCCTGTTCAGAGGACCGGAAACTAACTCTACACCTTACTGGCGGTGCATTTGTGAAAGAACACCCAAAATATTGTTTTTGATGACCGAGACTTTTTACGTATTCCAAAGCAAGACAGATTGCGGGTCGGGAAGTCGGTTTGCATTAACCCCGTTCCCCGTCTCCAAGAGACGCACAAAAGGCACACTCCCAAGTCTACCTGGATAAGCTGACAAAGCCGTCCGGTTACAGATCCAGAATTGGAGAGGAGAAATAAGCGCGGAAAGACGGGAGCAAGACAAGGGGAAGACAGGATGAAACTCAAGAGTCATTTGATTTTCACCCTCTACACTATTTATGGGATTCTTCTTAAAGGTGAGCCTGGGACGGGTGGTGCGTACGTGCGTGAGTTGTCTATGTGCGTGATGTGTATACGCGCATGTTCCAGGCCAACAGCAGGGCAGGATAAACCCTCTCCGTTACACACACACACACACACTCACAGATAGAGCTTCTCATTCACATGTGCTATACGTGTCTCTGTGCCTGCGCGTATACTGTATACGTGTGTTGAATGGATGCGCGTTTGTCTGAAAACGCGAGGCAGCTAGAGAAGAAAGCGTGCCCTGTAACAGCCAGGTTGGCTAGAATATCCTGTTTTCATAAATGTATGCACTGGGCACGGGTCCTCAACCCAAGCGCGAAAGCCTAAAGTCTGTCGCATCTGTGTCTTTATGATGTTGATGTTGTGTCCTGTGCGTGATTGGTTGTCCAAAAAAAAAAAAGACACACCTCAAAATGATCACAATAACCGTCCCCCGCGGTTGTTTTTGACTTGCAGCACTTAAATGAGTGCCGGAGACACTGGCAGCTTTTTGCGCACCGAACAGTTTGGCACTGCTCGTTAAGGCAGCTTTAAGCTCTTTGACATGCGGAGCTTTTTGTTTGCTGAGTGCATTTCCCTGTTTTAATTCATGATTGAGACTTATGTTTAGTCTGCTCTGTAGAGATATCTGCGTTTTTGCGTACGGTCAGCTCGGGCGGCTTGTGCGTAAGTAACGATTTAAGGAAGCCTGGATTGACGACCACACGTACATGGGTTGATATGGGATTGGCAGAGTTTTTGTGTTAAATTCTCAAAAGTTTTCATTCCGAAATGATTGCTCATAATCTTAATGTCCTTCACTCAGATTAAGCCTCACAGTGCTAGTATAAAATATACTGTACAACTAATTTCCGATTTCAGTTGAGTCTTAAAGGTGTGTGATTTCAAAATATTCTGTTATTTCAACCTTCTTATTTATTTTTGACAACTATAAACAGCTTGCAGCTGTGTTTAGGCATCAGATAATCCAACTGTAAACATGAGTAAGGTGACATTGGGGGTCAAGGTCAACTGCTTTTACTAGGAATGCAACATTGGCAAAGACTAGAATCCAAACAAAGTGGCACTATATGTAATTTTTCAGTTTTTGTTTTGACATGTTAACTTCTTTTAAATGGAGACACACATAAATGTCCATAGATCAGATGGCAAATGCCATCTTTGATGTTATGATTATTAAACGTTTGTCGGTTTGGAATGTATATAAAAGAAAAAAAATGAAAATGTGCTGTTGTGGTATTTTAGACTGATTTTCAGAATACACATCATACTGAAACCACTGAAAACCTGATGCAAATTCTACTGTACATTTCAGCATCATTTTTACATAAATTCTCCGTAACCTCTATATTAAGCGCTGGATGGTGTTCAGCCCTTTAGGCATCCAAATTGACATTATAGTATTCCTATTTATGTACAAAGTAAAAGAGGGAACACACAGGTTCTTGAGATTCTGGAATGGACCGGCAGGAGAGGGGATGAATTTACTTTGACACAACTGTTAGTTTCTCAGCAGGGCCACGTTTGCCACACAAACCTTTTAGTCCACTTCACACACACACACACACACACACACACACACACACACACACACACACACACACACACACACACA
>NW_024582931.1:46796-70424 GCF_018398535.1 Haplochromis burtoni
CCCCCGTTTCAAATGATATCATGATGTATTTGAAGAACTGCGTGGCAAATGTATCAACATGAAAGGCAAAATTAGCGACATCTTGACTTGAGGAAAAAGAGAAATCTCAAATAAGAGAGCATTTGTGCTTGATTCCCTTGATCATTTGTTGTTGTCTCTTTGAAGTGCACGTGTGTGTGTGTGCATAAGAGCGAAATGAGAGAGAGCAGTCCTTTCTTAATAACCGCATGATTAGAGCAATTCTTGACTTAATGAATGGCTTTGTAATAAGGTATCTCAGGGTATATCTGACAGCTTCCATTGCAGGATTTACTGATGTTCCAGAGCCTTTCTTTTTCCTGCTCATTCTCTTAAGGCTGGCATGCTCTGTGAGTATGTGTGCATTCGATTATGGGTATGTGTGTTTGCATATATTCCTATAAATGTGTGCCCTATGTTTATAGCTTATGTTTGAAGAGGCCTAAGCAAAGCCATAAGCATTCCGCCAACAGCAGAGCTCATTGCATGTGTGGCTCCCCACCACACACACACTCACATGAGGCTCTTTCCCTCTCGTCCTAACCCTGAAGAGGATAATGCTAGGCTGCTTGATTTGAACAGTCATCTCTAGGTGCAAGGCCTATTATTGCATAGGTTTCACACAGCAGGCAGTTCAGCCTCCACCTGAATGAAGTCTATCAAGCCGAAGACATATCCGCGCGCTCCGTAAATGACAGCTGTTTCAGCCCCTCTGGCCTCAAGCCAGCTGGCATCAAGAGATCCCGAGACTCTAAATTTCTGTCACCGACGAGACCTGCGCCACATATAGTGCGAACGCGAAATGTTGTGATGGAGGTCGTTGTTTACCAACAGCCCGAGTTGTTAGCATATTATTCTGTCTGTTTCATGTGCCCATGCCGTAGCCAGAGAAAACAGCCTGTTATGCAAATGGGTCTCTTACGTAAGCGCTCAGGGCTGAGCAGCAGGCGAGGGGAGATAGAGGCAGCGAGTGACAGAGAAACAGGGAGATGTTCTAGAATAGAGGAGTTGATGTAAGAGTAATGTGGGAGCAGAGGTGTGGAGGAGGAATGTGCAATCTCCTCAACTAAAGTGTGTGATATGTGCGCTGGTTGTTGTTTGCTGTTTGGATGCTAGTTTATCTTTGCTGCTCTGTCTGTTCCTTGTCGCTTTGCCTGCCTGGCAGTCTGTCTGTTTTGAACTCTGATCTTGCTACCCTAAATACAGACCCCCGCTGAGGGATGTGTTTATCCCTGCAGTGAGTCTAAGCTGCTGAAGACTGACCCTCCATCCCTCTGTACTTCCGTCCATCCCTCCCTCTCTTCATCCTCCCATCCTGGTGTGGAGCTTTGTACCACAGCAGCGTGGGAAAGCTTCTGATAACAAGCAGCCTTGTGTGTGTGTGTGTGTGTTTACAGAGCCACTGATTACACGGGAAAAACAAGATTTCTGTCTTTCGTGCTCACTTGCACTTTCCCTCCCACTTCTGTGTGCGTGCGTGTGTTTTCACGGTCATGCTTTGACGCAAACCGCATGTGGTGTACTCCGGTACCTTTTACCCGGGCTATGAAGCTCCGGTACTGAGAACACTCAGTCTAGCAACACTGGCACTATGTGCATTGCATAGTACACACACACACTTGGAGCTCCACTGTGGATTCATTGCTGCTCTGCCAAGGGATTTCCCATGATCAAAGCCAGTCTTTTGTTAGTCCAGGTGTTAAAAAAGTTAAAACAGAAAGGAGGAGGAGGCTGGAGGGGAACATAGTAAGATTCAGAGCTTACACGCTCTTCATGGCAGAGCAGAGATGTGTCACTCCAGAACTGCTCCAGAAGAAAAAAAAAAGAAAAAACATTGTGATCCTGCCACCTGTTCCAACTGTTTCCATATCACTAAACCAGTGCATGTGGACAGGTTTTGCTTGGGAATACAAAGCTATGATAAGTTAAATACAGAGACTCTTTTGCTGTATTTAAACACAGGGATAAAATGAGGCAAGAAGAGGCAGGAGGCCAAGCATTGTTAAGCTTAATACACATGTTGTCGCAGATGGCAGAGATTCAGAGGTGGCAAAAACACATGTAGTAAGACACATGGGCGAAATAAAATGTTTTTATGCAAATGTCCTCCAGTGTGTAGAGTGCTAGCCAATAGCTCAGTTACTAAACCAGTCTGTGGAAATCTCTGAGGCATTTATATGAGCCTGCAAAATAGGATGCACCCACACCGAGTGACGCAGCAGAGACACCAATGCCAGGCAGACAGAGTGTCATTGTTAAACCACACAACTTCAGAAGTGTTTGTTATATAGAGGACTTTATCATGCTGAAATTCAACTCAAAATTCCAAAAATAAAATGAACTGATTTTTTTTTTAAGTCGTGGAATTCTTTCTGTCATGATGAAAACTGCAGAAAACATTGCCAAATTAGTATGTGCCCATTGCTAAGTATCTCCAGATATGAAGTGGTGGCATGACTCATCCTGTCTGTAGGATGGGCTGGCTGTGGTTCCAAAGGTAGAACAGAGTGTCTGTGATTTTAAGTGTCCTTGGGCAAGATGCCGCACCTCAAACCTTAGTGTGTGTCTGTGTGTTTGTGAAGTAGAAAGCGCTGTATGTATTAAATGTATTGATATGAATGAGAAAGTATTAAATGTGGCTTATGTATGATGTGCTTTTAATGCAGCTAGAAAAGCGGTGTATAAATGCCATTTACCTTTCATTGCATGTCTAAACACAGTGACATATGTGCTGATGTTTTTTATGTACGTTCAATGCTTCCAGGTCGACCCATTTTGCAGGTAAACGCACAAATCAAATAGCTTTAAAGCAGACACGCAGCTTGTTGAATTCTATAATGCAGGGTTTTACAAATCCTGCTGACTATCACCTGAAATATAGAAATAGTCTTGAATGATTTTCTGTCTGATACTGTGGTCTTTTTAATCACTGCACATTTCAAGTGTAAATGTTTAACAAAAAACAAACCTTTGCAGTTATGCTGCCAGGCAGAAGTTCAAGAGCACGTCATATTTAGAAGTAGTATAAGTGGTATTTTAATTTTAATAAATAGTATATTAGATTAACCCAGTTGACAGACGTTTTCGAGTAGATTCATATGCTCATGATGCTGTTAGAGAACTGAAACACAGAAAGTGCCAAACAAACCTTTTCCCTCACAAATAAACATCTTTGTAGTGAATCCGTGTAGAATAAATGTAGATTTGTATTTTGGTGTCAGGGCTGTGTTTCATATCTCTTAAGCAAAGTGTAATTTAAAGGCAGCCCAAAGCGTGAGAAGGGAGAGATCAAATGCAGCTTTCCGTGGAGAATGGTGAAAATACAAGCCCACAGGTGGATTTGGCTGCAGCAGCGGCATCAGCAGACAGCAAGTTTGCACCCTAAATAGACCTCCCGGTAGGAGAAATAAGTGTGCGAGCTCAGCTAACATATCAGCTGATGGGGCTTTTCTTCAAAGTTAAAATGCTGCTTTTTATGTGTACAAGTAAGAAGATGAACTAAAGTGCTTGTGTCAATGCATGACGTTCATCAGCCTGCTCTGACCACAGCACCGATTCAGTATGATGCGTCATTCTCGTGAAGGTACTTAAGGCTAGCCGTTTCATTCCATCTTGTAGGCAGACCTCTGTGTTTAGCTGCTTTTAGTTTGAGTCTGACTACAGAGAGCAGATATCATCTCACCCTGAAAATTAATCACACGCGCACCCATCGGGAAGGAGACAGACAGCGTTATTGGGTGTTAGTGTGTCTGTGTGTACGCATGCTTGCATATGTGATGTCTGTATTAGCAGTGAATTCCAAAGGATTAGCGAGTAGCTAATCTGAAGCTCCAGTCTTTGACAAACCATGTGTTACTAATCTCAAACACTATGGAATAAAGAGACACAAACACAATCACCTTTTGGATTAAAGCTCTCCCTACAGAGAGTGTTGCAGGGAGAGTGTCTTTTCACTTTTGCTCAAAACAGTACAAGAACATTCAGAGTGAAAAGTAAAGGAGAAATGAAAGAAAACTAAAGATAGCTGCATTGTTTTCTGCTTCTTTATTTTCTTTCTTAATCTCACACACATACAAAGACCTTACAGAATCGAATGGGCTGATTTGATGTGCTTTCAGTTTAACCTACTGTGCTCTTCAGGTTATCATAGGGTTTCCTGTCTGAGAACTCTGAGCCTTGATAAGTTCTTTATATTTTATTCCATGTGCTCTTTCATCTGACAGCTTCTTTTCCCACAATTCACAGAGGGCCAGAGTCAGTGTAAGAGTGTAAGAGTGATTTCCTTCTTCTCAACTTTGCCTACTTATATGCCGTGCCCCGACGGTGTTATTTGTTTGTGGACTCTGTTCCTAACAGACAAAATAATTTGGCCAGCAAAGTTAGCCCATATTATGTACAGAAAGATACTCACAGAGCCATATTTTCTGTATACAGTGAATAAACATGTACAAATGTGAAAACAAAAACCCGGCAGTGTGGAGGAAAAAAAACCAAAAACAAAACCTGCCAAATCTCTTGTTTTCATGGTCTGCATTTGCTCTGATAATATTGACCCAACGTGGGATGCAGCTTCAAAATCTTGGCTTTTTTTCCCACTTTATTGCTGCTCTTTTGGTGGCAAAGATTCATCTTTCCTTGTCCGCGTGCACACATATTTGTTTTCATCAAATCTGAATTGTCAGGAAGAGTTTACAGGAAAAAACGGTGAAACATTTTGGAAGCAGACCAAAACACAATAGGGTAGAGAGAGAGATGCAACTTCAGGGCTAAAGATTTGAGGCTTTTTTCTAAATTCTTTTTTGTCTTCTTGTATAGTCTGGTCGAAACAGGAAATGAACCTGTATCCGTGGAGAATCCCACAGGTGCACTCACAATCTCTGCTTCTGTTTCATAAAGCAACCCCTTAAATGGCTCGCATCCTTTTTTGCATTTCCTCCTAATGATGATTCTACATTTTTTTTAATGGATGGCAGCACTTTATCATTTCTCATTGCTATAATTTACTTTTAAATCAGCGTTAAAATGTAGCTGCGTTAGTGGCAGCTGCATAAAACTTTCCGTGCATGTACTTCATTTTAATTTAATGGTTCTTTTATATTCTGCAAAACACCAATTTGGTCCTTAACTGCTTAACTTGTGCATATACATTAACAATATGGAAGTATTACATGATACTAATTGAAAAGCAGGATTTACGACATCCACAATTGCACAACTATGCACTTGTTTTACCATTATGGTCTCAAAGGAAAGCTAAAGCTAATTGAAATATAATTCCCCAAAGACACATGTTCATGTTAATTGACGCTATGTGCGCCTCTATTTGTGTGTGCGCGCACTTGAGTGTGTATGTTTTTTGTATTCGTCTTATCGCCAGAAGTCACTTTCTAGTCCCTTGTCTAATCATCAGCTGGAGGGTCTCCTCACATCTTAATTTAGTCTGTGGGAGCTATTAAGCACCCTTTTGCATGATCACCATTCATAAACACATCTAATGTAGCAAAGTTATTCACTTAGAATCTCCTGATGTTGGCTCAGACTCAGATCAAATCGGTATTTTCACCGTAAATCACCTTAACTCAGTTTTTACCAAATTGTTATTTCAGGACTTTAGATCCGAGAACAAGTGGAGGACTGTGTGTACTTGTGTGCATGGGTTTCTGTGTGTGTGTCCATGTGTGTGAAACTGGAGATTATATTTAAAGGCTGTAATTCAGTGATTACTTTTGAGAGCTACAAGTGTGAAATTTCATCCGGTTAAAAAGATTTTACACCATAAGCCCATACACCTGTTTACAGACACACAATTACACAAAACACACACATCAACATCAATTGTAAAAAGATGCAAAGTGGGCATTTGGAAGAAGACTTTTCTTCGTTGCACTTGGTACACTTCTTGATATGTGTAAATGTTGACATTCGAATATCTTTGTATGCACGTATAGGCTCTCTGTGTATACACAGGCCGCACTGTATGACATCTGTAGATCAGCTGGGGTCTGTGTCATATACGTTTCTATAGCAGTATGGATCCAGCTTGTGAGTATTTCAAAATCTTATGTGGCTTCTAAGTTTAGACTCTGGCCGCTCTGTGTGTAGAAATTGCTCCAGGCCTGTTGTACAGGGGAGGGAAGATGGAGTCAAGTGAGACAATTTATAACAGTTAAAAACCAAATGAACTGAGACCCTTGGCTTGGGTGAGCGAGCGGCAGCATACATAATGTGCCTTAGGGATTTCTTCTCTGCACACATTGTGCTACGCAGTGTTGCGAGTGTGTGTGTTTATGTGTGTGTGTGTGTGTCCAAGCTAGCAAACACGTAGCACACAGAAACACGCACCCCTCTCTGCCATCTGTCTCTGTTTGCCACAATGCAAATCCATTATATGCTACACAACATTATTCCCCCCATCCTAAGTGGCACACACCCCTAAGCTTACTTCCACTATCCTCCTCGGTGGAACAGTGACAATTTGCTACCACATACACATCTTTGTTAAAGATGCTGTGGCATGTTTCCAGCTGGATTTTAATACATATTTTCATGCTCCATTTAAATTTTTTCGTAACTTCGCGTTTAGCATCGAAGCGCTGAGATTTTACAAGCCTGTTTGCTTGTTCCTGCTGCCTCATGTGGAAATTAGTGTGGTGATTTATTTATTTTTATTTCCAATTGGTCCCTTTCGAACCATCGCTGGACCCTAATAATCCTGCTTCATCCAGTTATTAATTTTTGCATTTTGGCAGACAGACTGAACTCAAGCACATGCACAGACACACACACGCACACACTGCATGAATCTGGGTAAGGCTTGGCTCAGTAGTTTTATAGCTAACTCATCTCCAGTTCTAATCAAAAAGCTTCCCCAGCCCTGAACCTCCTGCTGAGGAAACAAAGAAGTTATTATGTTTTTAAATGGTCTCCAATTACGGGTAATTTCACCGCCTATCTTAAAGCTATTTGCTTTTCTCTCACTTTGCTCCGGTTGGGTTGAGCAAGCATTGTGCTTTGCAAAAACAACGAGCAGACAAGTTCGACATACAGCAGATGCATTCTTTTGGAAAGCAGAGCGGTCCCCTTTTTTTGCAGCCCTTTCCCGGCTCTGCTCATCTCTTATCATGAGAAATGGCAAACACAGTCAACTCAATTCCTTCTTTATCTTCCTCATTATTGTTTGGCTCACAGAACTCTCAATTACCCCGTCCATCTCTTATACAGTCAAAAGCTCCCACTGACTGAAGCTGGTAAATATTCTCACGTAGTTAGAATCTAGTGAGTCTCATTTGCGAGTGATGTTAATATACATATAAACATGTACACATGCTGTGCTTGAAACAATTTTCAAACAGTGTAATCTAATCAGTTAGCAGCCTGGTGCTGCATTTTTATGTTTGAATAATTTTATGTTGCTGCACAGAGCCTTGCTGACAGTTTCGAATGTTAAACGGAGCCCCACCTGGGGAGTGAATTTGGTTTTGATGGATTTGGGTTTCATTTGTGCGTTGGGATTCTGGCAGTTGTCTTTTATTTTTAGTTTTTATGACATTTCAATGATAGAGGCACTCTTCAGCAGAAAATTTGTCAATCCAAGCATTTGATTAATACGTTGCACTCGCATTTTCTGACCATTTCACATCCAAATAAATTCTATATTTGCAGAGACTGAACTACACCGGATGCAAAATGCACAGGCAAACAATTAAAACTATGAATCACAGATAGCGAGCAGTTTCTGATGCAAACTCTCAGTTTTGCTATTAAACCCATTTATTCATGGTAACTGTTTGCTTTACAAGACACTGAACGTGTTTAGCAATATTCCTTTTTTGAAAGTATAGTTTCTTCTTTTCTTACTGCTTCCTTAGCTTCCACTCTAAATTCGTACTATGGCTAAAATCCTAGACTCGTTTTCCCCGCATGCAAATGCTGCTGTATGTGTATCCAGTTCAAATGGACCAGCTAATGCTAATCTCTGCTAATCCTCTGAGAAGCACCCTCAGAACAACATTATCATGCTACTCTGTAGCTGAGATGGATAGTGGGAGAGAGGGGACAAAAATGGTGAATGGAGACATAAGCGGGGCAAATATTCAAACCTTACCAGATGACTCACACACACAGACACACACGCCAATCCTGGTCACCTGACTGTGTCCGCCTTTGCACAGACGCACACACAAAAGAGAGAGAGAGAGAAAGAGAGAGGGAACTCTCTAGGCGCAGTAGTATTAATGAAGCAGTGTTAACCACAGTTATACTGAGGAGGTAAGGGGTAGCCTACTGTTCAGGACTAAGTGGTGATCCTAAGCCTTTGCCTTAATGCACTGACCACTAATTCTGAGCCTCTAAACGACAAGAAGCCATATCTTTAGACTGTATTAGTTCCTCGACACAGGTGATCATAGTTTAGCTTGCTTGGGAAGGAAGCCTTTAATCCTAGTACCACCATTTTGACCTCATAGGCATTATGTTTGTAAAACTGAAGTCCCTTAGAGTAACATTTGAATATGGTAGCAACTTACTTAGCTAAGGCGATTCTCAGAAATGTACACTGTAGGAATAGTACAGTTTACATAGATTTTTTTTATTGCTTGTGTTTTTATTGAGATTTACATGCTCGTGCCCGTATGGGATTGCGTTATTTTCGAGCCTTTAATCAAAAGCTGCAGTTTTGATACGCTTTCCTGACGTCAGCGCCTGTGCTTTCTTTGATGTAATCTTATGTCCCACGTAATGTAGCTCTGCTTGTAAGTAAAATGAAACTGATAAGTCAAAGATAGTCATGCAATTGATTAATTGCAGTCTTGCACTTGTACTCTAGCGCTGCTAATTCGCACACTACTTGCACATTCATGATGTTTACGAGGAGACGTTGCAGCATGTATAGGCATGTCCCTCCCACAGATAGCAAATATGACATTTAAAATCAACGCCACTTTTCCAGTTTAAATTAAGTGAAATGCTGAAATCACTGACATTATGGTACATTATTTCTGTGCGTGGCACAGCACAGCACAGCAAGGCGCTGTTTGAAAAAAAAAAATCATATCATCCTTGGGAAGAAAAAAAAATTAAGCAAGACGTATCAGAGACTAGGGCTGAATTAACTCGAAGCAAGTAGACATTTACTTGTTAATTTGTATTAAATTGGGCCTTTTAAAGTATGACACTACACCAAACAGAATGATTGCTTGGACCGCTTGCATTGCTTTCATCCCTTTCCAGCTCGATTCTCAAAATTAGCAGCATAACTCCTGAAGTAGCAGCTCTCCTGATATCCAGTGGGTACTTATCATTCAAAGGAGGCCACCTCGATAAAAGAGATAACAAGAAAGCAGAACCGAGGAGGAAGGCGCAAGCAAAGACAGCAGAGAATTCACCAGGGGAAGGTGATGGGTTGTTTTCAGATGCTATGCAAGTATTTGTTGTGCCTGTGGCTTGGCTGGTGTTCTGTATGACATGCTATTGGCCACTGCTGTGTCAACACTGTCTTTAGGTCTCACTATGATAAGATGACATGAGACAGGAATGGGGGTTACAGCAAAACACTGTGAGTGCCTGCGACACAAAATGGGTGGAGGGTGAGGCAATGTGAGAATTCAGAGGATGTGGTGGTAACAGGATGGATGAGGGGAGAATAGAGGAATTCCCCAGTGCAGTGGGGGGGAAAAAATAAGAGAGCCCCCAAAAAAAGAACAGCAGCCACGCATGAAATATTCAGGAAATGAGACTTGACACATCTTCAGACTTGTCCTCAAACACCTAAACTCAGGCACAACATCTCACAAACGCAAGTGGTATTCACAAAGAGTTTGACGCATTTATTATATATCACAATGAAGAGATGGAGCCTCACAGGGTCTGTATCACTTTTGCTATGTGAATGCAGAAAAAAAGGTTGGTTTTTCTATTTAAGTTTCAGCAATGCATACAAAGCACACACATAGCATATAGATTTTGATGTCAGTCATTCTTATAGTTTTATGAAACATGCAGACCCCCGGATGTGAAAGCTGCTGGGCTGCCCTCCAGTTAGTAATGCAGCAATGTAAATGTGTTTCAGTCGAGAAAGAAAGTTGTGTCACATGTTTTCACTTCACTACTTTGTCTCTCTTTTTGCATCTCCTTTCGCTCTTCTACCATCTCTCTCCTGGATATTTCGTTTCTCTCTCACCCCCGACACCACTCTCTCCAGTGTCACCCTTGGCTTTCATCTTGCCAGGGTGCTTCCTTTATAAGAATACTCCAATTGGCTGACAAGCGCCCTTGTCAGACACCATTCATTGCACTTGCGTAGATATGAAAAGTGTTTTAACAAGCACCGCTGAGTTTTGCAGTGTAGTGGAAACTGCATACCAATGGCAATGCAGATCCTGTGACCGAATTAAAGAAGCTGTGAAGTTTGGGAAAATTTATGTTGATGTCCTTGTCAGACGTTAAAGTTTTACTACAGCACCCACAAGGTGGTGAGTAACTACAGTTGATTTTGTTTTGCTGTTATCCGTAGGTAATTTGGACAGCAGTGAACTGGATTCTGAGCACATTTTGTGAATTTGATTTACCAGAGACAGAGGTGACAATTAAATTTTATTCTTAAAAAAGAGCACTCAATCATGGCTATCACAGAAGTGACTTCCACTGGATATTTATATACTGTGGCACATAGTGTATAATTAGGTGTGTTAATAGTTAATAATCATTAATAATTAATAGTTATTTTAAGACTTTCTTTCTCATTTATAATCTCCATAGACTGCTGCCTGGAGACTGGTTGACAAAAGCAAAAGAGCAATGTAAAGCAGCCATTTATTCAGCAAGTGACATCTGGACAGTTGAGTAAGAGACATACCCATCTGATTAGTGATTCTACTTTAATTGGGCCTTTTTGATAGATTCACAGCTATTAAACCTGGGAGGACAAAAAGAGGTAAAAATAACAAAAAGGTGTTCCTAACAAAGGTTTGAAGTTTTTAGATTATTTTTATCGCATCTTGATGTTGCGCTGTGTAGGTAGTCGCCTGTCCACTTGTCTTGTGGTAGTCATCTTGTGGCTGCAGACCAGTTTTGTTTTGTCTTTTGTTTTTATTTGTAGGACCCATACTCACCAGAGTCAGGCCAAGTTTACTATTTAGGGATGTTTCAGGTTTCTCAGAACTAATGTGTGCCCATGTTATAGTATTGTTTCATCTGTGATTATAGACTGTGTGTTTAGTCTAGGCAACGCAATGGCGCCATAATATGTCAAGCATACTGAATGTTTTGTGGATATACATTAAATTTTATCGCTATTGAAATGATGCAAATGCTTTTTGATGGTGATATCAGAGCATGATGCTACAAATGGGTCATTTTAACACTGGTAGGTGGTTGCTAGGCAACACGATGAGACAATATCTGATTTAGATAAGAACCTTCATGGACCTAAGATGTACCTGTGTGCCAAGTTTGCTGTTAGTCTCAAATTATGTGTTACAGTACGAGCAGAGCAGCCTAGTGAAAATCTGGGCAGCTGTTGGAAATGACGATACAGACGCCAGTGTTTTGGTACCAGTGTTTTGTTGAGAGAATGATTCATTCCTTCATTAAAACACTGAACTCATTAATGTTTTTATGATCTTTCACTTAGAGGTTATTTATCTGTGATGTTTGAATTTGTGAATATCTTTCCAACTGTAACTATGTCCTAAGTATGTGCACAGAATATTCGCAATAGTTTGTGCACAAACTGTCAAGGTTTGCACTGGCACACCGTGTGGAGGGAGGAAGAGGATCCAGATGCAGACACTTGAAACAAAACTATAATTTAACAAAAGGCAAGCCGTTTATTTGTGGCTGGGAAAAGATACTAAACAAAAGCTGGATGCACACTGAGGCAAAACTAATTAGAAATAAACTTGGAAAAACTAAATGCTAAACATAAGAGACAAAGACATGATTAAAAAACCTGACCATGAAAAACCCTGGAAACATGGAGGCATGGAAACATGACGAAAACTCAACAGACGACCTGGCAAGGATTGAGTGAAAACACAGACTAAATGCACACAGGAGATGATCAGGGGAAGTGGAAACAAATGCTGAAACAGCTGATTAGAATGAACATAATGACGCCACAAGGGAAATGAAACTAAACACAATGAACATGGGACGGACCCCTTCAAAATAAAACAGGAAACATAATGGACGCAGACATTGACAACACGAGCTTGACAACATAAGACATGCGGACATGAAACACATCAAGGGCAAAATACAGGGGTGAAGACACAAGGGGAATCTAATAAACTATAACAGGGCAACATAGGCAAAATAGAAATGAACTTAGCTAATGAACTTAAACATAAACCATAAACATCAAAATATATTAAAACTCAAAACGCTGGATCAAATGACCCAGGATCATGACACAAACTAATCCAAACATAATAATCAGCTGGTAAAAAGTGACCTCGATGTATATATTTGTCCCCTGTTAGTACAGTTTATGTGTACCAAAAACGTATTAAATAACACTTGTTGATTTATACAGTAAACAGAGCAAAATATTATTCATATTTTAGTTTCCTCAGTGTAGCCTCTGATTGCCTTGAGCACTGTTTTCCAGACTAACGGCGGTATCTTAAACAGCTGCAGGAGGTCTCTAACAGAAATTGATTGAGTGACTAACCTTTTTTACTTTCTGCACAAGTTCACAGCAAGTCTTTAACAATCAGATAGGCATTAGCGGGATAAAATGGTACTTCACAGCCGTAAAGGTCTGCTATATCATTATGTTATTTCTGTTCTATTTTGGTTCACTGTCCTGGTCAAATACGTAAGTGGAACTCTGTGTCCTTAAAGTAGCTTTATCTTTTGCAGCCAGCCTACAGCAAAGAAACAAAAACACTGGCTGAAAAGAAGGGGGTGACATCATGAGTGTTCTACATTGACCACATAATGATATAAGCCACAAGGATACTGTCTCTGAAAATAGATAGAGGGTTTTCTTTATAGACCATGACATATAATTTTCTTTGTTCTGAGGTATACATGCAGTGCTCTGTTTCTGTCAGAATGTACCCAGGCTGTACTGATGTAACTGTTACACTACAAAGCTATGTTCTCCAGGTTTCATTTTTTGTCCTTTACACTTGTGTTCTCTATCTGACTATCCCTGGATAAAGCAAGACTTGAGCTTTAAATCTGCACAAGGCCAGTTCAGCTGCTTAAAGGTTATGTGCATTCAAATAATTTCAAAAGGCTTAGATAATTTACAGCTTGGCATTTTTGTGTCTTGCACTGCACAATATGCATATAGCCTATAAACACCAATTGTATTTAAAGCTTTCTAAAATAACTTTTGGATTTTGGCTTCTACCTAGATTTAAACATATCATTGGCATTAATGAATTTGACTTAAAATATGATAAGAAGATGAAGGTGTTGAGAAATCTAATTCAAAATGTATAGTTGGAGCACCAAAAGGCACCCAACAGTGTGGAAAATTCATGAATGCATTTCAGATTATCTTATACCACATTAAATGAAATGACACATTCTTCTTAAAGACAGAAAGCTGTTTATCTAGTCAATAAAATGATGCAAGTTGGGCACGTCATTGCTTGTTTTGATATGGTTATGGTTTGATTTGAATGCTGCTAATTGTAGAGGAACAAAATAATATTAAACATGACATCTGAGCAACTATTGACTCAAATGTGCTGCTACCTTGTAGTGACAAAAAAAATGATTATATGTTTAGTTCCCATTCATTGGCTTTTGAGCATGCTAACTGCTAACATATTTCTTCATTTTAAATTCGTGTCCAATGAGCCAGGGACTGGAATTAGCCAATTTTCAGTGATCGTGGCCAGGACTGGTGACCGACAGGTCAGTGACCCATATATCAAATTAGGAGCCTGTCCATTCATGTGCAACATGCACACTCATAGACATGACATGACATTCTAACATGTCATTAGCATTGCAGCTCCTCACTGTGAGTGAAGACACAAAGTTCACCAGAGTAAACCGCCGACCACAATGAACATTCCTGCAACAATAAACCTTTTCAGACATTTAAATCACCCTCACCCAGCTGAACACAGACTTCTTAAACAACCTAACAAAGGAAAAGGAAAAGTGGTTAAAGGTACAGCTACCCATAACTCGGAGCTAGCCACAAGCCAGCAGCCTCAGTATAAGCAAAGCTTCAAATCAGTTAGTAGAATAGTTATGGAGATGAGAAAAGAGAAGATTGCTGATGTCTTGTTAACTGGTGAATTGATAACGATTTTTATATAAATCTGCTGTGCCTGCTTTTTTTTAGTAAGGTAAAATATGTCAGGTAAACACAGGTGGGTGTACGGCAACTCATTTTTTTTCATTATTATTATTATTATTATCATTATTTGTATTTATTACATAGGAAAGTGGAGACCAGACAGGAAAGCATATTGTGGCATGTAATCATCAGCTCATACCGGAAGCTAAGCTGACACCTGGAAATTCTGACGTTTAATAACTTCTTTTTTAAATTTTGTTATTATGAAAAACACATTTTTTAAAAAAAGTTTAGCATTGGAGAAAACATATTTTTGTTTGTATCATGTATGTCAGAAAGAAAATCAAACGTGGCACAAATTAGTAAAGGCCACAGTAAATGTCACACAAGGAAAAAAAATCTGAAATCATAATCAGGCGAGAAAATTGCCCTTTTTAAAATCTCAGTTTTAAATGTCTAAAGCTCTCGATCAGTTTATCTGGACGTTTTATGTAATGGCCATTGAATGAAAGGTTGTATTTAAAGTGGTGACACTGCATCAGATTTTTAACACACACACTGATGTAGTCACAGCTATCAAGAAACGAAGAGGGATTCTTCATCTTTCTAACGTAACCCCTCTTCCTGTCTGTCTCACTGTGTACGTCTGCTTCCTTTTGCCATGTCTCCTGGCAGGGCAACATGACTTGTTTACAGTCTCTGTAGTGACAACTAAATGAAATCACATTTCCCATCAGTCAGTGGGCTAATTGAGGCTAGCTCTTCCATTAGTTGTCTGCTCACATCTGCTTTGTAGGGAGATAGACCGATCAATGCTCAGCCAGAGCTGAAAACTTGGCACGCATAGACACACACACACACACACACACACACACACACACACACAAAAGCACACAAACACACACACACACACACACACACACACACACACACACACGCACGTATTTACACATAGCTAAAACTATATGACTTGCAGGTGCAATCATTTTGCATCATTTTCTGTTTCCCAGACACACTTCCATGTTTTACTTGTGTAATTTCCATTTAACCAACCTTTTTATGTGCAAATGTTTTGCATGCAATCCAAGCGGAAAAGTACTTTCACTGCTGCACCGGGCTCAGGAAAAGAAGGTGATACAAGGATAATACTTTCATTGCTCTGAAAGTTTGTATCAGAGAATGAGAGAGTTGAGCAGCTCGCCCTCCATCTTTTGTGGTATAAGAAGGAATCTGGCTGTTCCCACAGTCTTGGCAAATTCTGCCTTCCCAAATCCTTTTTCTCAGTAATTCTGTTGTCCTGCCAACGGTGAGTGAAAGCGCAGAAGTGCATTATGGACTGGTCATGCATGAGTAACGAGGGGCCCCTCTGATTGTGTGTGTGTGTGTGTATGTGTGCGTGCCCTGGGCTTCATCTACTTTTCAGCCTCACATAAACCCCGCTATTATAGAGTGGCCATAAGTGGTCTTTTGCTCCTACAGTACACAGCTTACTAGAACCCCTCCAGGGAAAACAATGGAAGATAACATACATCCCTGGATTGATTAGAAACTTGCTTCTGCAGTTCACACCCACATCGTCCCTTAGCCCCTTGCTCCTTATCCAACCACCCGCTCCCACCCACTACCACATTGCTATGCATCATACATTTGTAGCAGGTTGTGAAGTGGTTGCCGCGAGCTTCTTTCACAATTGACGAATCAATCCAAGGAAACCGTGACTTTGTTAGTAAAGATGAAACCGTGACAACTTTTAACATACCGCAAGCGATCATTTTGCCCAGTTCGAAATCAGTGTTGTGAAGATTCTGTGGATACAATAGTCCGGTCTGTGCTGATCAGATTGTCAGACTGATTTTCCGCATTTTGTATTTGTCTTTAAATCACATCTGTTTTAGTCTAGGGTGCCTTGGCCAAAGCTTTTGAAAGCTGTACAGTGTTTGGTTTTTAATAGATTTACTTCTGCCAGTGCAGCAGAGAATAGTCATCAGCAGAGGCATGTGCTGCCAACATCTAATTCAGACATATACATATATTTTTATAACCATAACAGAATTTATAACTGAATTAATGTATACCCTTATATTTAATGGCATTTTCATATGCATTATGCAGATGCTAGAAATAGCTTTCCTTTTTAACATTTCGTTAACCCACTTTAAAAGAAATTCTCATATATACACATTTTCTTTTAGCTTACTATTGCTGCTGGGATATTTCAAAAAACACAACAATTAAAAAACACTTGTGAATTATACTTATATACATATTACTCACCGAACACATATAATTCTTGCTCTCAGCTGCTGGTGTCTTTCTGATCTCAACCCATGTCAGTGTCTCAGCCACATGCAGGTCAGATGTAATCAGCGTGGATCTCACACGCCCACAGGTGCACACCTTTGACCAAGGTCACGTGTAACATTTTTGGCATGCTGGGGTGTATTTGCTGATGTGGCATTGCACTCTTTTCACCCTCCCGTCTTTTGTTCTTACAGAGCAGTATTTGTGTGTGTGCGTGTGTGCGTGCGCGTGCATGTATGCAAGTGCTCAGACATGTCATTCTCCCTTGCTACGGGCACAGTTGTGGTTTGGAGGCTGATATTGTTTGGCTTTCTTTTAGTCACATTCTATTTTTGTTGTGCCTCAAATGTAGCATGACTCCAAGCCTACGGCACAGTATAGTGCAAAGTAACCGAACGCCAGCGCACAGGATTTGTGTTATGTCTTTGTTTATGTTTGTTTATGTGCCCATATCACCAATCAGTGAAAGCGCACTGTCAAACAAGATGTATAGATAAATAATACCCGCAAATACTTAATGTATTTGAAAGGGTCTTTTCTCTTCTTTGTGACTGCCTCATGTGTGAGTGTCCTCTTAAGTGCTTCCTTATGTGAAATTTACTGGTGAATGGTTAGATATTAACCAGTAACGACAGAGACAGAAGCCTCTTTGAGGCTCTGGATTTGCCGTTTTCCTCAGCCTCTTGGCGCGCTGTTAGCCAGAGCCAAAGGGGTTCTGCAGGGTCAGCTTTGGACCTCTGACAGGCTGACGAACGGAGTGCTGTCTGTAAGGGCCCAGGCCTGTTAAGTGATGAGAGACTACCTCCCACTCATGCTGTCCTGGCTGTAAAGCATCAACCCCCTCTTCCAGGCACCCTGAGGTCTCTGTTTAAAATCCATAAAAAAATGTACAGTCTGTTTGAGAATTAGTTTTTTGTTTTTACTTTGTGACTTGTGTTTGTATACCCTGTGTATTGTAATAATGGATTGAATTAAATGATCCAATGCATACTCACTTATATTTTTTAGAAAAACACAGCGAAGCAGACATATTAGAGTGTGTGTGGGCTGTGCTCACATGGTGTTGTCCTGTATCTAGTGCAGTAGCCCAGGAGCTAGATTTATTCCCACAGAGCCATTTTGAGCAGGCATAGCTGTGCAGAATTGTTTCGATGCTGGAAGACTGGGAGAAACCCTAAATTCCCTTTATCTGTCACTGTTGGTCATTATTTGATTATTTGCCAGCTGTTTCCTATTTGCACCAATAAACGCCCACAGATGCACATACGCAGGTTGCTGGTACTGGATAACCCCATTTGTAGGAACCAGCATTGTATATTAAATTGGCGGCTTTTATGGACATTTCATGGAATTTTCTTCTTCTTCTTTTTTTAACATTAGCTACAGACGGCAAGTAACATGCCCTATATGTTGGAGCCAGGTAAGAAATGAAGTGGAGGCCAGGGTGTGTAGCACAAGTAAAACAATCCCTGCTGCTAAACTTCATGATGACTTTGAATGCAGTTCTTCCAAAGTGGCATCTGTTTGGTTTGCAGAAGAGACACTAAATCAGATTTCCAGGAAAGTGTGGATACTGCTCAAGTAAAAAAAAACCATAGAGAATAGCATTACTATGGTTGTCAATATATATGAGAGTTTTTTGGAAAATGCATGTGATTTTTCACCTAGCCTATTTATCAAGGTCTTTAAAGCCCAAGCGAGGCTTTGAATAGGATGCTCTGTTTGTGAAATTTGGGGGTGACGCCAATGTTTAAAATATCAGTTTGGCAAATAGCCATTACTTACGTATTTTTGTCTTTTATTCCCCATGTTGTAAGAGGGAAACACAGTAAGTCGTATCATGAGTAGAAAATCAATCATACAAAGTCTTTGCACTCAATCCCAGAAATAAGGAGTGATGGGACACAACAGACTGATGACTGCCATCTTAGTTGCAAGTATGGCAAATACTGGCTTATACCATGTCTGCACATCCCTAGTTTTGAAAACCAAAAGATGCTATAAATCAATCCTTTTCATTTCTTTTAAAAATAATCAGTCTCTCTGAACTACCTATTCTCTACTCCCTTTCTGTCTTTGTTTTGATTTCACTCACTCTGTGTCCTTGGTTGGTTGGAAACCGTGGATTGCATAGACATTGCACAGACAGCTCCACATTTCATTAGAAAAGCATCCACAACAGCATTTTATAATGACATCTCCACCACTATTGTGCTGTTTTATATCGTGTGTGTGTGTGTGCTTGTGCACAATTTCTTTCTCTAATGCTGCCTGATGAACAAGTATTTTAAAACCCTTACATTATAATTTAAAAACTCGACTCCACTGTTTATATGTGTGGTTTAAACATAATCACCTAACCATTAATGTTTAGAAAACAAGGCATATATTTCTTTCCCCTAGGAGCTTTAAATACATTGTAATTTAAGTCCTAATTATCTGGTGCATAACAAATATCTCCTAGAGTATTTCTCAATTTACCTTTCACTCACTTTATTCATGTACCAAAGAAACGACACCAGAAACTGTGTGTTTATATAAAGATCAGAACACGTTGGACACAAATTTAGATGCAGTCATTCTTTTCTCAGTACCCTACTGTGTCTTCATTCGATCCCTGACCAGAAAGAAAAACACTGAACCAAAAGCAAGATTATACAATAAAAACGTTAACATTCATGCTCCCCGTCCCATAGGACTCACCACTGCAGTGCACTGCTAGTGCCCTGACTTTTCAGAACTATCTTACTTCAGATACTTCAAATCCAAAACAGTTCTTACTGTTAAGGCAGCATCACCGGCAAAAATAAAAATAAAATGCATTTTCAGATTAGAGAAACACGGTAAGAGATATTTTTCCTACACATTTACTAAAACTTAAATAGAAATTTCATACTATTTTAGAGCAATAACCCCTGTTGTGTGCTTTTACGTGTCTATAAAAATGATCTGGTGAAACAACAGCAATGATGGATGGCTACTGATTCTTTTTAAGTTGTCTTCTTTGTAGTTTGTCTTATTTTTATTTGACTTTTTTCTCTTTTTCACATATGTCACTTTGGGTTTTATGAGTTGGAGAAGAGAAATTTTCCACAAACCAGTGGTAACTGAGACCGGTTGGCTTCCCCCCCTTTATAGTAGTAAAATTAAATGAAAGTGAGATTCAATTGTGTTTATTTACTTGCTAAAGTAAACCTAGAATTTGAAAATATTCAAAAATAAATATAGTCTCACACATTAGGGAATGTTGTCCATTAATCACATAGTTGGTGGTTTTATCCCTGTCTCCTCCTACCCACATATCGAAGTGTCCTTAGGCAAGATGCTGAAACACAAATTGCATGGTTAGCCAAGTGCCATTCATGCTAGTTTAGTGACATCCATGAGAGTGTGTGGGAATAAAAAGCAAGATGAAAAGTGCTTTGCCTAAAAGGGATATGCCATATAAATGAATCTGAAATGAAAAATGAAACATAAGCATCAAACATGAAAATTTTAAAATGGAAAAAAGTTTGTTTGAGGAAAAATCAAATCACTGGAGTGTGTGTGTGTGTGTGTGTGTGTGTGTGTGTGTGTTGTGTGTGTGTTGTGTTTGTTTGTGTGTGTGTGTGTGTGGTTTGTTTGTTTGTTTGTGTGCGTTTACATTTATTGTGCATGCTCATGCTTTGGAGTGTCATTAATCAAATGGAGTATTATTGTTTTCAGCATCTCGCCCAAGTCTACACATTACCATTTTAATGACATTACTCTCCTATTAATCTGCTTACCACACAGCCAGTGGTGCAACTTATAAAACTATCAAAGAAGTACTTTGATAAAAAACAGAAGAAAAAAACAAGGCCATAAAGAGCGAGGGAACAGTAATTAAAAAGCCACTCTAATGAAAGAAACCTCATAAACAAGAAATAGGAGGGAAAGAATGGCAGAAAAGTGCATATTCTGCAGTCTTGAATTAGATATATGACAAATAAATGGAAGGCCTTTACAGCAGAGAAACACTTTGGTGTGTGGCGACACAAAGTCATACTCAGTGCCTCTAGCCATACCCGCTGCAATTTCAACTTATTAGAGCTTTCCCCAGAGCCTAATCAGATAACTAAATTAAAGCTGCCATCAACATCTTGCAATCTAGATTCAGGGGCTTTTAAAAGTGTTTCCAAGCATTTTTAATGTCTTAAATCTAACTGTGCTACTTTTCTGCTTTCTCAAGCATCCAAGTATGAAGTGAAGATGTGGTCGTTGCTAGAATATGAAAAGATTTTTTTCCTTTGGTGATTAACATTGTTCACCAGGTCTAATGAATCTGTGAAATTCATTTACATGGGGTGACTTACAGACGACTTCCAGGCATCTACAGCAGTGAAAGGCAAGTAAGGCCCACTTGGGCACTGAACCTCTTAAATCTTACATGTTTAATTTTCATCACCTATTAGCTTGTAGAGTTTAAAATATGATGTGAATACTTTTATACATTTGATAGAATAGAATATATGATATAAAGACAGGGCTTCAGTTTAGCCAACCTGAAATGATGTGAACAGATGTTGCAAGATGGGATTGTAAAAAGATTGTGTAGCAGTAAACACAAGTCACCTGCTCTTAAACAAAAGGTACATGTGCAATGAATATAAATACAGCTGGCTGAGTATTTCCCTGTTTGTGACACAGAGCTGAAAAGAGACGAAGCTTTGCTCTTTCTCCAAAGCAAACAGGAGTTGGGTGTTTGTGATGAAAAACCTAAAACTAAGGATGTTCACTTCTTAACCTTTTACAGTTTGAAAAAAATGTCTATTAAGAGATCAAAGATACTGAATATCAAAAGAACAGCTCACACATGCAGTGTGATTGACATGCAGTACTGTGCAAAGTCATCCATCCAACATTCAAAGTTTTTCTTTGGACATTTGCTGCATTTTCACTCATTTTCAATCCAGGCCTTTTATAGTAAACCGACTGGTTCTAATATAGCACTAGGGTTAGTATTTAGACTGGAGCAGATGGGGTTAAACCACCAACCATCTGACTAGTAGAGGACCTGCTTTACCTCCTGAGCTACAGCCGCCCAGCTTCTGACCAATTTTACAGAAATGTATTTTTATTTGTTAAGCCATTTAAAACTTAGCTATCTAGCTCAGAGGATGAACCAGTGATGTTTCTGCACATATCAAACAATTTAGTAAAGAAACAATTTTAAACTCATTTCTAGCCTCTTTGTTACTTGCAGCCTGGTAAAATGCATAATTTTAGCAGTTTTTTGTTGAATCTTTGAGAAATGCAAAAGGTAACATATTCCGAAAGGCAATTATATATCTAATATATATATATATATTTTTCTTTTCTTTTTTACCAACAAAGTAATGTCCAGAGAGCTATTAGCCACAAACTTGCCATATCTCGATATAGTGTGAAATGTGTACAGAAAAAAAGAAGAGCAGGAAAAAAAGAAATGGCAGGCCTAAAAAAATAAAAAATAAATTAAAGTAGATAAACAGCGTTTGAAAGCTATGTCCTACATGGTACTGTTCCCATGTGCACCAGAAATGTTGTGATGCTCTCAAATGGTAGACATATCTTGGTACAGTAATAGCAGGTGTAACTATTACAGCCAATATTTTTTATTTAATCGTTCTGGACTCCCAAAAATGTAACATTTTACGCCACAGCGCTACCAAAACCTTTTTCAGATTGAGTATTCACCCAGAAAGAATACAACAATCTGCTTCCTGTTCCAAAAACAGGAAGCAAGATCTGCTAGGTTGATTGTGATATTTCACTGTTTTGTGTTGTAAATGTGTCGGCCTGTTTAATTTTCCCTTCTATCTGGATAATTAGTCCTCTCTTTGTGGCACTTTCATCATCAGTTCTCTCACAGGAACATTGTGTCATTATGTCGCTTGTTCCTCTATTACAGGTTGGTGCTGCAGGAATTAAAGCTTATCTGCTGTAAAGATGTTCCGATCAGACTTTTAATCGGTGATATTTATTGTTTTAAGAATTAGTCAGACCAGCGACAACACTGGACTCAGAGCATCTTTAACATCTCTAATTCTCTAAAATCTCCAGCCTGTGGTGGTTGGGTGGCTCGAATCAGAATTAGTTGGTGGTATCATCTTCTAAATTTCTGGAGAATTCAATGCCAAAACACCATCAATTACAGATTAGCCTAACATAATTGTTTATTTATTAAAAGCTGATCTAAAAAAAAAAATCCACATTTATTATTTGATCAGTTTCTGCATTAAAAGACCTCACTTGTTTGAACTCTGGTTAAAACTGGTATTGATGTAGATATAATTATTAAGTGGAACTTTTGCTAATAGATAAGGATGAGGGAGAGAGAAGTTTTGCCAGGGGGGTGTAAGCGAAATAGAGTGCATGTGAGATTGTGGATGTAAAAAAGCGACTGCATGAATGGTTGACATAGATTCAGATAATACAGGGGAAAATGAATGTAATGCGTGGAGGTGTCAGGCTGTAATGAAAAGTGTCTCATTTTCATTTGAGCTGACCAATATGACAAGATAAACAGAAGTAATAGTAACAGGAGCTGTGGCTACTGAATATCAGTGGTTAGACATGTGCAGCCAGCCTGACTGTAAATCACATACAGCCGTTTGACTCCTCTCATCCTCTCTCTCTCTCTGTCTCTCTCTCTCTCTTACTCAATTTCCCCACTTTCATTTAGTCTCGCCACATCTTTACTCTGCATCGTTATTTTCACAGCAAATATGTGCAAGCCTCAGCTTTGGTAGATGCATAGATGGTGTGACTGAAAGAGGATTCCTAAAAGTCGCATCCCAGCAGCCCAAATATGCTGTCCAAGAAAAGGTCTTATTGGCTTATCTTGTGCTGAGAAGACCCATTCACATAATCCTTAAGCAGCTAGAATCCAGAACATCCATCCTTGTCAGCCATTGTTCTGTTCAGGAAAACTCTCCCCGTGTGTGTGTGTGTGTGTGTGTTTCCCTGAAAGCATGGCACATAGTATGTGTAAGTAGTGTTGCCTACCTGTGCATGGCTGCATGTGTCATTGTTTGCTGTGC
>NW_024582931.1:70449-80280 GCF_018398535.1 Haplochromis burtoni
CACGCACGTATTTACACATAGCTAAAACTATATGACTTGCAGGTGCAATCATTTTGCATCATTTTCTGTTTCCCAGACACACTTCCATGTTTTACTTGTGTAATTTCCATTTAACCAACCTTTTTATGTGCAAATGTTTTGCATGCAATCCAAGCGGAAAAGTACTTTCACTGCTGCACCGGGCTCAGGAAAAGAAGGTGATACAAGGATAATACTTTCATTGCTCTGAAAGTTTGTATCAGAGAATGAGAGAGTTGAGCAGCTCGCCCTCCATCTTTTGTGGTATAAGAAGGAATCTGGCTGTTCCCACAGTCTTGGCAAATTCTGCCTTCCCAAATCCTTTTTCTCAGTAATTCTGTTGTCCTGCCAACGGTGAGTGAAAGCGCAGAAGTGCATTATGGACTGGTCATGCATGAGTAACGAGGGGCCCCTCTGATTGTGTGTGTGTGTGTGTATGTGTGCGTGCCCTGGGCTTCATCTACTTTTCAGCCTCACATAAACCCCGCTATTATAGAGTGGCCATAAGTGGTCTTTTGCTCCTACAGTACACAGCTTACTAGAACCCCTCCAGGGAAAACAATGGAAGATAACATACATCCCTGGATTGATTAGAAACTTGCTTCTGCAGTTCACACCCACATCGTCCCTTAGCCCCTTGCTCCTTATCCAACCACCCGCTCCCACCCACTACCACATTGCTATGCATCATACATTTGTAGCAGGTTGTGAAGTGGTTGCCGCGAGCTTCTTTCACAATTGACGAATCAATCCAAGGAAACCGTGACTTTGTTAGTAAAGATGAAACCGTGACAACTTTTAACATACCGCAAGCGATCATTTTGCCCAGTTCGAAATCAGTGTTGTGAAGATTCTGTGGATACAATAGTCCGGTCTGTGCTGATCAGATTGTCAGACTGATTTTCCGCATTTTGTATTTGTCTTTAAATCACATCTGTTTTAGTCTAGGGTGCCTTGGCCAAAGCTTTTGAAAGCTGTACAGTGTTTGGTTTTTAATAGATTTACTTCTGCCAGTGCAGCAGAGAATAGTCATCAGCAGAGGCATGTGCTGCCAACATCTAATTCAGACATATACATATATTTTTATAACCATAACAGAATTTATAACTGAATTAATGTATACCCTTATATTTAATGGCATTTTCATATGCATTATGCAAATGCTAGAAATAGCTTTCCTTTTTAACATTTCGTTAACCCACTTTAAAAGAAATTCTCATATATACACATTTTCTTTTAGCTTACTATTGCTGCTGGGATATTTCAAAAAACACAACAATTAAAAAACACTTGTGAATTATACTTATATACATATTACTCACCGAACACATATAATTCTTGCTCTCAGCTGCTGGTGTCTTTCTGATCTCAACCCATGTCAGTGTCTCAGCCACATGCAGGTCAGATGTAATCAGCGTGGATCTCACACGCCCACAGGTGCACACCTTTGACCAAGGTCACGTGTAACATTTTTGGCATGCTGGGGTGTATTTGCTGATGTGGCATTGCACTCTTTTCACCCTCCCGTCTTTTGTTCTTACAGAGCAGTATTTGTGTGTGTGCGTGTGTGCGTGCGCGTGCATGTATGCAAGTGCTCAGACATGTCATTCTCCCTTGCTACGGGCACAGTTGTGGTTTGGAGGCTGATATTGTTTGGCTTTCTTTTAGTCACATTCTATTTTTGTTGTGCCTCAAATGTAGCATGACTCCAAGCCTACGGCACAGTATAGTGCAAAGTAACCGAACGCCAGCGCACAGGATTTGTGTTATGTCTTTGTTTATGTTTGTTTATGTGCCCATATCACCAATCAGTGAAAGCGCACTGTCAAACAAGATGTATAGATAAATAATACCCGCAAATACTTAATGTATTTGAAAGGGTCTTTTCTCTTCTTTGTGACTGCCTCATGTGTGAGTGTCCTCTTAAGTGCTTCCTTATGTGAAATTTACTGGTGAATGGTTAGATATTAACCAGTAACGACAGAGACAGAAGCCTCTTTGAGGCTCTGGATTTGCCGTTTTCCTCAGCCTCTTGGCGCGCTGTTAGCCAGAGCCAAAGGGGTTCTGCAGGGTCAGCTTTGGACCTCTGACAGGCTGACGAACGGAGTGCTGTCTGTAAGGGCCCAGGCCTGTTAAGTGATGAGAGACTACCTCCCACTCATGCTGTCCTGGCTGTAAAGCATCAACCCCCTCTTCCAGGCACCCTGAGGTCTCTGTTTAAAATCCATAAAAAAATGTACAGTCTGTTTGAGAATTAGTTTTTTGTTTTTACTTTGTGACTTGTGTTTGTATACCCTGTGTATTGTAATAATGGATTGAATTAAATGATCCAATGCATACTCACTTATATTTTTTAGAAAAACACAGCGAAGCAGACATATTAGAGTGTGTGTGGGCTGTGCTCACATGGTGTTGTCCTGTATCTAGTGCAGTAGCCCAGGAGCTAGATTTATTCCCACAGAGCCATTTTGAGCAGGCATAGCTGTGCAGAATTGTTTCGATGCTGGAAGACTGGGAGAAACCCTAAATTCCCTTTATCTGTCACTGTTGGTCATTATTTGATTATTTGCCAGCTGTTTCCTATTTGCACCAATAAACGCCCACAGATGCACATACGCAGGTTGCTGGTACTGGATAACCCCATTTGTAGGAACCAGCATTGTATATTAAATTGGCGGCTTTTATGGACATTTCATGGAATTTTCTTCTTCTTCTTTTTTTAACAATAGCTACAGACGGCAAGTAACATGCCCTATATGTTGGAGCCAGGTAAGAAATGAAGTGGAGGCCAGGGTGTGTAGCACAAGTAAAACAATCCCTGCTGCTAAACTTCATGATGACTTTGAATGCAGTTCTTCCAAAGTGGCATCTGTTTGGTTTGCAGAAGAGACACTAAATCAGATTTCCAGGAAAGTGTGGATACTGCTCAAGTAAAAAAAAACATAGAGAATAGCATTACTATGGTTGTCAATATATATGAGAGTTTTTTGGAAAATGCATGTGATTTTTCACCTAGCCTATTTATCAAGGTCTTTAAAGCCCAAGCGAGGCTTTGAATAGGATGCTCTGTTTGTGAAATTTGGGGGTGACGCCAATGTTTAAAATATCAGTTTGGCAAATAGCCATTACTTACGTATTTTTGTCTTTTATTCCCCATGTTGTAAGAGGGAAACACAGTAAGTCGTATCATGAGTAGAAAATCAATCATACAAAGTCTTTGCACTCAATCCCAGAAATAAGGAGTGATGGGACACAACAGACTGATGACTGCCATCTTAGTTGCAAGTATGGCAAATACTGGCTTATACCATGTCTGCACATCCCTAGTTTTGAAAACCAAAAGATGCTATAAATCAATCCTTTTCATTTCTTTTAAAAATAATCAGTCTCTCTGAACTACCTATTCTCTACTCCCTTTCTGTCTTTGTTTTGATTTCACTCACTCTGTGTCCTTGGTTGGTTGGAAACCGTGGATTGCATAGACATTGCACAGACAGCTCCACATTTCATTAGAAAAGCATCCACAACAGCATTTTATAATGACATCTCCACCACTATTGTGCTGTTTTATATCGTGTGTGTGTGTGTGTGCTTGTGCACAATTTCTTTCTCTAATGCTGCCTGATGAACAAGTATTTTAAAACCCTTACATTATAATTTAAAAACTCGACTCCACTGTTTATATGTGTGGTTTAAACATAATCACCTAACCATTAATGTTTAGAAAACAAGGCATATATTTCTTTCCCCTAGGAGCTTTAAATACATTGTAATTTAAGTCCTAATTATCTGGTGCATAACAAATATCTCCTAGAGTATTTCTCAATTTACCTTTCACTCACTTTATTCATGTACCAAAGAAACGACACCAGAAACTGTGTGTTTATATAAAGATCAGAACACGTTGGACACAAATTTAGATGCAGTCATTCTTTTCTCAGTACCCTACTGTGTCTTCATTCGATCCCTGACCAGAAAGAAAAACACTGAACCAAAAGCAAGATTATACAATAAAAACGTTAACATTCATGCTCCCCGTCCCATAGGACTCACCACTGCAGTGCACTGCTAGTGCCCTGACTTTTCAGAACTATCTTACTTCAGATACTTCAAATCCAAAACAGTTCTTACTGTTAAGGCAGCATCACCGGCAAAAATAAAAATAAAATGCATTTTCAGATTAGAGAAACACGGTAAGAGATATTTTTCCTACACATTTACTAAAACTTAAATAGAAATTTCATACTATTTTAGAGCAATAACCCCTGTTGTGTGCTTTTACGTGTCTATAAAAATGATCTGGTGAAACAACAGCAATGATGGATGGCTACTGATTCTTTTTAAGTTGTCTTCTTTGTAGTTTGTCTTATTTTTATTTGACTTTTTTCTCTTTTTCACATATGTCACTTTGGGTTTTATGAGTTGGAGAAGAGAAATTTTCCACAAACCAGTGGTAACTGAGACCGGTTGGCTTCCCCCCCTTTATAGTAGTAAAATTAAATGAAAGTGAGATTCAATTGTGTTTATTTACTTGCTAAAGTAAACCTAGAATTTGAAAATATTCAAAAATAAATATAGTCTCACACATTAGGGAATGTTGTCCATTAATCACATAGTTGGTGGTTTTATCCCTGTCTCCTCCTACCCACATATCGAAGTGTCCTTAGGCAAGATGCTGAAACACAAATTGCATGGTTAGCCAAGTGCCATTCATGCTAGTTTAGTGACATCCATGAGAGTGTGTGGGAATAAAAAGCAAGATGAAAAGTGCTTTGCCTAAAAGGGATATGCCATATAAATGAATCTGAAATGAAAAATGAAACATAAGCATCAAACATGAAAATTTTAAAATGGAAAAAAGTTTGTTTGAGGAAAAATCAAATCACTGGAGTGTGTGTGTGTGTGTGTGTGTGTGTGTGTGTGTGTGTGTGTGTGTGTGTGTGTGTGTTTGTTTGTTTGTTTGTGTGCGTTTACATTTATTGTGCATGCTCATGCTTTGGAGTGTCATTAATCAAATGGAGTATTATTGTTTTCAGCATCTCGCCCAAGTCTACACATTACCATTTTAATGACATTACTCTCCTATTAATCTGCTTACCACACAGCCAGTGGTGCAACTTATAAAACTATCAAAGAAGTACTTTGATAAAAAACAGAAGAAAAAAACAAGGCCATAAAGAGCGAGGGAACAGTAATTAAAAAGCCACTCTAATGAAAGAAACCTCATAAACAAGAAATAGGAGGGAAAGAATGGCAGAAAAGTGCATATTCTGCAGTCTTGAATTAGATATATGACAAATAAATGGAAGGCCTTTACAGCAGAGAAACACTTTGGTGTGTGGCGACACAAAGTCATACTCAGTGCCTCTAGCCATACCCGCTGCAATTTCAACTTATTAGAGCTTTCCCCAGAGCCTAATCAGATAACTAAATTAAAGCTGCCACCAACATCTTGCAATCTAGATTCAGGGGCTTTTAAAAGTGTTTCCAAGCATTTTTAATGTCTTAAATCTAACTGTGCTACTTTTCTGCTTTCTCAAGCATCCAAGTATGAAGTGAAGATGTGGTCGTTGCTAGAATATGAAAAGATTTTTTTCCTTTGGTGATTAACATTGTTCACCAGGTCTAATGAATCTGTGAAATTCATTTACATGGGGTGACTTACAGACGACTTCCAGGCATCTACAGCAGTGAAAGGCAAGTAAGGCCCACTTGGGCACTGAACCTCTTAAATCTTACATGTTTAATTTTCATCACCTATTAGCTTGTAGAGTTTAAAATATGATGTGAATACTTTTATACATTTGATAGAATAGAATATATGATATAAAGACAGGGCTTCAGTTTAGCCAACCTGAAATGATGTGAACAGATGTTGCAAGATGGGATTGTAAAAAGATTGTGTAGCAGTAAACACAAGTCACCTGCTCTTAAACAAAAGGTACATGTGCAATGAATATAAATACAGCTGGCTGAGTATTTCCCTGTTTGTGACACAGAGCTGAAAAGAGACGAAGCTTTGCTCTTTCTCCAAAGCAAACAGGAGTTGGGTGTTTGGGATGAAAAACCTAAAACTAAGGATGTTCACGTCTTAACCTTTTACAGTTTGAAAAAAATGTCTATTAAGAGATCAAAGATACTGAATATCAAAAGAACAGCTCACACATGCAGTGTGATTGACATGCAGTACTGTGCAAAGTCATCCATCCAACATTCAAAGTTTTTCTTTGGACATTTGCTGCATTTTCACTCATTTTCAATCCAGGCCTTTTATAGTAAACCGACTGGTTCTAATATAGCACTAGGGTTAGTATTTAGACTGGAGCAGATGGGGTTAAACCACCAACCATCTGACTAGTAGAGGACCTGCTTTACCTCCTGAGCTACAGCCGCCCAGCTTCTGACCAATTTTACAGAAATGTATTTTTATTTGTTAAGCCATTTAAAACTTAGCTATCTAGCTCAGAGGATGAACCAGTGATGTTTCTGCACATATCAAACAATTTAGTAAAGAAACAATTTTAAACTCATTTCTAGCCTCTTTGTTACTTGCAGCCTGGTAAAATGCATAATTTTAGCAGTTTTTTGTTGAATCTTTGAGAAATGCAAAAGGTAACATATTCCGAAAGGCAATTATATATCTAATATATATATATATATTTTTCTTTTCTTTTTTACCAACAAAGTAATGTCCAGAGAGCTATTAGCCACAAACTTGCCATATCTCGATATAGTGTGAAATGTGTACAGAAAAAAAGAAGAGCAGGAAAAAAAGAAATGGCAGGCCTAAAAAAATAAAAAATAAATTAAAGTAGATAAACAGCGTTTGAAAGCTATGTCCTACATGGTACTGTTCCCATGTGCACCAGAAATGTTGTGATGCTCTCAAATGGTAGACATATCTTGGTACAGTAATAGCAGGTGTAACTATTACAGCCAATATTTTTTATTTAATCGTTCTGGACTCCCAAAAATGTAACATTTTACGCCACAGCGCTACCAAAACCTTTTTCAGATTGAGTATTCACCCAGAAAGAATACAACAATCTGCTTCCTGTTCCAAAAACAGGAAGCAAGATCTGCTAGGTTGATTGTGATATTTCACTGTTTTGTGTTGTAAATGTGTCGGCCTGTTTAATTTTCCCTTCTATCTGGATAATTAGTCCTCTCTTTGTGGCACTTTCATCATCAGTTCTCTCACAGGAACATTGTGTCATTATGTCGCTTGTTCCTCTATTACAGGTTGGTGCTGCAGGAATTAAAGCTTATCTGCTGTAAAGATGTTCCGATCAGACTTTTAATCGGTGATATTTATTGCTTTAAGAATTAGTCAGACCAGCGACAACACTGGACTCAGAGCATCTTTAACATCTCTAATTCTCTAAAATCTCCAGCCTGTGGTGGTTGGGTGGCTCGAATCAGAATTAGTTGGTGGTATCATCTTCTAAATTTCTGGAGAATTCAATGCCAAAACACCATCAATTACAGATTACCCTAACATAATTGTTTATTTATTAAAAGCTGATCTAAAAAAAAAAATCCACATTTATTATTTGATCAGTTTCTGCATTAAAAGACCTCACTTGTTTGAACTCTGGTTAAAACTGGTATTGATGTAGATATAATTATTAAGTGGAACTTTTGCTAATAGATAAGGATGAGGGAGAGAGAAGTTTTGCCAGGGGGGTGTAAGCGAAATAGAATGCATGTGAGATTGTGGATGTAAAAAAGCGACTGCATGAATGGTTGACATAGATTCAGATAATACAGGGGAAAATGAATGTAATGCGTGGAGGTGTCAGGCTGTAATGAAAAGTGTCTCATTTTCATTTGAGCTGACCAATATGACAAGATAAACAGAAGTAATAGTAACAGGAGCTGTGGCTACTGAATATCAGTGGTTAGACATGTGCAGCCAGCCTGACTGTAAATCACATACAGCCGTTTGACTCCTCTCA
This sequence comes from Haplochromis burtoni, assembly GCF_018398535.1. NCBI lineage: Eukaryota > Metazoa > Chordata > Actinopteri > Cichliformes > Cichlidae > Haplochromis > Haplochromis burtoni. Next base: position 78,426 of record NW_024582931.1, read on the forward strand.
TCCTCTCTCTCTCTCTGTCTCTCTCTCTCTCTTACTCAATTTCCCCACTTTCATTTAGTCTCGCCACATCTTTACTCTGCATCGTTATTTTCACAGCAAATATGTGCAAGCCTCAGCTTTGGTAGATGCATAGATGGTGTGACTGAAAGAGGATTCCTAAAAGTCGCATCCCAGCAGCCCAAATATGCTGTCCAAGAAAAGGTCTTATTGGCTTATCTTGTGCTGAGAAGACCCATTCACATAATCCTTAAGCAGCTAGAATCCAGAACATCCATCCTTGTCAGCCATTGTTCTGTTCAGGAAAACTCTCCCCGTGTGTGTGTGTGTGTGTGTGTGTTTCCCTGAAAGCATGGCACATAGTATGTGTAAGTAGTGTTGCCTACCTGTGCATGGCTGCATGTGTCATTGTTTGCTGTGCACTAACAATGCTATGTTTATTTTTGGTTGGTTTTTTTTGCCTTTGTTTCACGTTGAAAACTAGCAATAATAATAGTCCTTTAAGCGACAAAGCGGGAAGAGAAGCGTATGTATTTTAAAAAAAATTATTGTTCATTGTCAAATTACCAAAAGAAAATTGAGCCTGTTGTTGTCAGTAATCTAACTATTTTCATTTCAAAAACAGAGCACAGTGACTGGGATGGTGACATTACCAGTCATTTTGTGCATGTTGGATCACATTGGGATGCGCCTGCAGTCAAGGGGCAAACTTCACATGGTACACTAGATAAAGTTGTGAACCCTTAATTGGGAATTATGCAGCACATGAGAACTGACCAATGTTGTTGTTGTCAGGGTAGAGCTTGATTTTTTTCTCCTTTTTTTGGTGTGTGTGTGTGTTTGAGTGGACTGGGAAGTGGGAGGGGGGGCAGTTCCCTTAGCAACCTGACCAGGGTCAAAATGTCATGCTGTTTCACTGGCTGAGTGTGCTGCCATATGCAAATAAGGCCTGTGCCAGCCTTCAAACATTAGCATTAGTGGGCATTTGCATAATATCAACTTTTGCCGGTGGGAAAGTAGGGCGAGAGAGAGAGAGAGAGAGAGAGGGCTGAAAGAATTTGGAATTGAAAAGAAAGAGTGGAAATCTTTAACAAAACACAGAAAGAGTGTGAGGTAGCCTTTTCCTGCAAACATATCAGCCATTCAGGACAAATGTGTCTTAGCCCTGAGAGTGCTCTGTGTGTTAACAAGGTTGATACGCGCTAACTCTGTCATATTTGACATGATGTGCACAAACAAGGGCAGAATCCTATGTTTTCAATGTAAATTGGGGAATTTTTAGAAGAGAAGTAAAACAATACAGTTTGTGCTTCACTTTTGTGTTTGTTTTGTTCATTTGTGTGTGTGTGTGTGTGTGTGTGTGTCTGTGTGTTGTTTATAACATGGATTTGTCTTCAATCAGCTTCCCCCAAACAAAGCCATTCTCCAGAGATCAAAGAGCCTGCCTCTAACTAGCTTACTTGTGGATCAGGTGTTGAGATTCCAGCGTGCACCGCGGATTGCATTCTCTCTGTTGCTCTGGCAGGTTTTTTTTTTTTCTGTCTGCGTTGCAACATTGCAGCCTACGGTCTCCAGTGCAAATGTTGGCACAACAATCTGCATAATTCCCAGCTTTTTATAATTCCGTGCACATTTATTAATGATTGTTGGTACTAATAGAAAAGAAGGAAATGCGCCGATTAAAATGTATAAGCTTAAAAAATATATATGTTTTTAACCTCAGAGTATATTAGGGTACCTTCGAGTATACTGCAAGATTATATTTGGTATAAATGACATTCAATGCAGCATATTATCAGTGACCAGCTATTTTTAAACTATACATCTTAGCTCTCAATTTCACACCAACAAACACTGT
>NW_024582931.1:80300-82222 GCF_018398535.1 Haplochromis burtoni
TGTGTATATTCTTGCATTTGTGTGTGTGTGTGTGTGTGTGTGTGTGTGTGTGTGTGTGTGTGTGTGTGTGTGTGTGTGTGTGTGTGTGTGTGTGTGTCCCAGCCAACTCTGAGGATACTTGTTAGGCACAGATAAATGTCTGATGCTCCCTCGGGCTCGCTTTTAGCTCACAGAGCGTAGTTTTTCACAGTGATTGGATATCGACAGAGGCATCATGCTCTATAAGTAGACCATATACACTTTCACTTTGACAAATAATTCACCTATGCAAGCACATGGGATAGCATAATGCATGGCTGTCAGACTATTTAAACATCATCATATATACAAAGCAGTGCGCGTCACAAGAGATAAGGTTAGACTTGGCTGCATAAATTTTGCAAATGTGTTTAACATGCTGGAAAAAATTAGGTTACAATCTTCGTGTAATCATTCTTCACTGTTTTCCCTCCTCGTTTCTCATCCTATTCCTTGCTGCCACTTTCCTCACTCATTCATTCATCACTTCGGCAAAGGAAGTGTTTTCCCGTACGCAACACATTTTATTTTAAAGATGAATCTGCTTGAACATGTTCCCCTGAAGGTGCCAGGGAGGAGTCTGCAACCAGCAGCTTTTCCCGACACTCACCCACTCCCCAAACCCTTTTCACTGTTTTCTGATCGCTCTTCCGCTTCTTATCAACTGCGGCCTCCCCATTTTTGTTCTCTTACTCATATCTTATGTTTGCATTCTGAAACTGCCTGCTGTGAAAGCTTAGAAGAAATCTCCTACTAGACACACACATACAGTGCACTCAGAAAGCAAAAGCAGTTATAAACTTACTGACAAAAAAGGGCGTGCACAGACGAGAAGTAGACGAAGGGATTAGATCTAATATTCTTTTACTCTTCCAGGGAGAACTGTGCTTTCAACCTACAGCAGATCAATAAAGTAAAGCTTTTTGAACAACTGTATCTGTCATCTAATGTTTACATACTATATTTGTTATAGTTCTGGCATAACATATCTGAGGAACTGGAGGTAAATTATTATGTTGTTAGTGTTATGCAGTTACTACACTAAGAAACACTCTATGTCTGCTACCCTTTAATAAAAATGCTCATTTTATAGCCGGAAAGAGTGAAAGTAAACGCTAAGGGGTCCCTGCCATTTTAATTGGCAAGCCCATTTAAGGAAACAAAATGTTATGCTACAAGAGATGGAAAAAAGCTAGTTCTTTACTAATGGTTTGATAGCTGCTACTACTTCCATCTAGGCCGAGTCCATTATGAATTAACCCTTTTAACAAACACAAATCCATTATACAGTTCTACTCCAAGCAAAGTACTGAGGCAACTGTATTTATCCAGTGCTCTTTGTGTTTCTGCAAGATTAAGTAAAAACGACATAGTTCATGTTCCAAATTGTGAAACCTGGTTTTAGAGCATATTCTCTGTAAAAGATGGACGTAGCTACTGTAGCATCCCCTTTGATAGTCATTTTTAAAATTACATTGTGTCTTGTATTTCCTCTTCACTCTCTCTATTAATGACTCAATGTTAAATATACTATATGGACAAAAGTACTGGGCGAATCCTCTTAATCTTTGAATTTAGGTCCTGTCAGTCCTGTGACACAGGCGTGTGATATCAAGCACCCAGTTGTCCTTTTACAAACATTTGTTTAAAAAAAAATGTAATTAAAAAATGATTACTGAATTCAAGCATGGTGCTGTAAAAAGCCGTCGCCACTGCCATAGCAAGTCATTTTCTTTTTCTTACGTAAGTGTAATGTGTAGGTGACTTAATACTTTTGATCATGTATTTAGTAGTGGCTTAGTTTTAACAGTACCTAATTTGATTTGCTTTGTATTTACTGAAAGAATTTGGAATTGAAAAGAAAGAGTGGAAATCTTTAACAAAACACAGAAAGAGTGTGAGGT
>NW_024582931.1:82242-97392 GCF_018398535.1 Haplochromis burtoni
GAGTCCATTATGAATTAACCCTTTTAACAAACACAAATCCATTATACAGTTCTACTCCAAGCAAAGTACTGAGGCAACTGTATTTATCCAGTGCTCTTTGTGTTTCTGCAAGATTAAGTAAAAACGACATAGTTCATGTTCCAAATTGTGAAACCTGGTTTTAGAGCATATTCTCTGTAAAAGATGGACGTAGCTACTGTAGCATCCCCTTTGATAGTCATTTTTAAAATTACATTGTGTCTTGTATTTCCTCTTCACTCTCTCTATTAATGACTCAATGTTAAATATACTATATGGACAAAAGTACTGGGCGAATCCTCTTAATCTTTGAATTTAGGTCCTGTCAGTCCTGTGACACAGGCGTGTGATATCAAGCACCCAGTTGTCCTTTTACAAACATTTGTTTAAAAAAAAATGTAATTAAAAAATGATTACTGAATTCAAGCATGGTGCTGTAAAAAGCCGTCGCCACTGCCATAGCAAGTCATTTTCTTTTTCTTACGTAAGTGGTACTGAAGCAAAGTGCAAGTGTCATGAAGTAGCACGCCATGTAACGTTATAGAGAGGGTCAGCGAGTGCAGAGGGTGTAAAAGTTGTCAACAATCTGCTGACTGCAGACCTCCAAACCTCCTCTGGCATTAACATCAGAACAAAAACTGTGTGCTGGGAGCTTCATGGCATGGGTTTCTATGTATGTGTAATGTGTAGGTGACTTAATACTTTTGATCATGTATTTAGTAGTGGCTTAGTTTTAACAGTACCTAATTTGATTTGCTTTGTATTTATATATGGAAATTGTTTCTAATATACAGACAAAGTTGTAAAGCTTATATACTGTACTACTAACTGAAGTAACTAAATACCCTTACTGTTTACGTGGTCTGCTACAAACCCAATTTCCCAGAAAGTGAAGATGCTGTATGAAATGTAAATAATAAAAACAGAATGCAATGATTTACAAATCTCATAAACCCATCTTTGAATTACAGTAAAACATGAAAAGCATAAATATTTGCATAAATAGCAAAAATATTCAAACTGCGATTTTAAAGACAATATCTACCAATTAGGATTCGAATCTGCCAAATAGGATTCTAGCTGCTCAGCAGTCTTGGATCTTCTTTGTTGCATTTTGTGTCGTTTCAAGATGCACTAAAAATGTTTAATTTGTGAAAGGTCTGCAGCAGGATTGCTGTTGTAATAGCTCCGATGTGTGGTTTGTTGTTGTCTTGCTGAAATATGCATCGCCTTTGCTAAAAAAAGATGTCATCTGTATGAGAGTGTATGTTGCTCTAAAACCTATACATACCTTGAGCGTTGATGGTGCCTTTCCAGATGTGCAAGCCACCTATTTTTTAACTGAGCATAATAAGCTGGATGGTCTCTCGTCTCTTAAATCCAGAGGGTGCAGTGTTTATGTTTTCCAAGAGGAATTTCAAATTTTGATTGGCATGAACCCACAATAGTTTTTCTACTTTGCCTCAGTCCATTAAATGGACTGAATTGGCTTTGGCTCAGTGCATTTCTGCATCATGTTCATGTATGTCTTGTTCTCTGTATGATAGAGCTCTAACCTGCCTTTGTGGATGGCACAGTGAACTGTGTACACAGACAATGATTTCTGGAACTGTTCCTGAGCCCATGCAATGATTTCTGTAAAAGAATCATGCCTGTTTTCAATGCAGTGCTGTCTGAGGGCCCAAAGATCAGGGGCATCCAATATTGATTTCCGTCCTTGTCCCTTGCACACAGAGATTAACCAATTAACACAGAGATTGCCAATTAAACTGATTAGTTGCAAAATGTTCCTCCAGCTGTTTCTCTTTTATGCTCCTTATTTTTCCATCCTTTTGTCGCCCCCATCCCAACTGTTTTTAAAAATTTTGCTGTCATCATCACTCAACATTGTAGAATAATTTTAAAAAGGCCCCAAAATCACTGGCATCCAGATTTTCAACCTTGTCCTCTCTGGACATAGATTTCTTCAGATTCTGTGACTTCTATAATGATATTTTGTACTGTAGATAATAAAATTAAAATTCAGAATTTTTAGAATTTCTTCAGAATTTTAAATTAAGAAACGTTATTCTGAAATGTTTCCACAATTTGTAGTCAGTCTTTTTGCAGTCCTTCTATACACGATCCTATTACTGACCTGTCGTGGTTCAACCTAATTATTACCATTTACTTTTCCAACCATTTGTTGCTTCTGTCGAAACTTTCAACCTTCAAATAATCTAATATTTTTGATGAAATGGCAAAACTCAGTTTTGTAAATTTCAGTTTGTAAATAAAATTTACATTTATGTGATTTGCAATCATTGCATTAAATTATTATCTACACTTTACAGTGCCCTCTTTGACACTTTTTGAAATTGGGGTTGTACGTGACATTATAATAGTACTGCTGGTGGTAATTTCACATATCTTAGAAGTCATTTTTTTCCCTGCTAACCAGTAAAAAAGACAAAAACAGAAAAAAAATGCAACATTCAAAAACTGCTCTGTTAGAACAAAGGGACAGGGGTGAAAAGAGTGCAATGCAACATCAGCAAATACACCCCAGCATGCCAAATATGTTACACGTGACCTTGGTCAAAGGTGTGCACCTGTGGGCGTGTGAGATCCACGCTGATTATATCTGACCTGCATGTGGCTGAGACACACTGACATGGGTTGAGATCAGAAAGACACCAGCTGCTGAGAGCAAGAATTATGTGTTTGGTGAGTAATATGTAAAAAAAACAAAGTATACAAAAACCACTGTACAGTACACCTAACAAAAAAAGTAACAAAATTATATATTGTGATGTGATTGAGACACGGCGGGTCCATAGATTGGTGTTTAGAGCCATCTTTATTATACATCACAGCACAACAACCCCAGTTCCCCATGTTTTAACACGCCGGGCGTGATTACGGATGGCACCGCAGTCCACGCCCCACCACATATATATTATAATATAATAAACAGATTTGACTAAACTTGTGATGAAGCTGAGGGGTCTATTCACAATCTGTACAACATCTGATTTAAATGTCGAGCTGTGATTTGGAGTGCGACATCTGACTTGTTGGAAAAGTACAGATTGTAATTCGCTCTTAAGTCGTGACGACTCCTGTCGGGAATAATAGTGATGAACAAAGTTATCCCGCATGCAAAAAGATGCTTCTGCATGAAGCAGTAGATATTTAAAATTCTTAAACAAAAGACTGCCATAAGATGTGGGGAAGACACAATCATTATTTCTAAGTGTCATTAACAGCCCCTCACAGATATTGTGTCGCGCAGTTTCTGTGATGTTTATGGCCCAAAATTGGGCCTAAAATATGGGAAAAAAATGTCATGTTTGCCTTTTTTTTTTCTCTCGTAACGGTTTATTTATTTTTGCGTCTCATCTGTCTTCTCACTTCTCTGGCACCTTGCTTGGCATGAAACAAAGTTTTTCTTTACAAATATAAATAAAAAATAAATACGACATTGCAAGATGGGTCCACTGACAGGGTACGTAATGGATGAAAATATTTTCATCTTTTACACATTTCCAAATATCACACATTTTCTACTATATATTGAGGAGGACAAATTGGTATTTTAAGTAAAAGACCGAACCACGCAACCCCAGCCTGCTGAAGAAAGTGTGGTAAAGCTCTTTTTTGCATCTCTTTTAATTGCATTTATCAACATTTCATTCTATACTTCTTGGTTTCTTAGTAATGCACAATCAGCTTTAGGCAGCGTTTCAGATTTCAGCTCATTTTTAAGACCATGCAACCCATCATGTAACCCAAATGTAACTGTCATAATCCTGAGTGTGTGTGTCTGTGTGTGTGTGTGTGTGTGAACTGTACAGTACATGGGTGTATGCGTTACAGAGAATCGTTTAATCCCATATAGCATGCCACATATTTTGACAGGGGCTGTCCCCGCCCACAGCTTTGATTTTGTGCGAGAAAAGATAATTATTTCACCTTTCACTTGAAATTCATTATCAGAGGGAGAGGAAGAGACAGGTAAATGACAGGTAATTGCTTTTCAGAGTCAACACCATTCTTTCTCCAATATACCAGAGCAAGCGGGGAGATGGGAGGAATTGAAAAAGACCAGGTGAGAGAAGCGAGACAGAGACAGAGTGGGAGGAATGAGAAGGAAGGGCTAATTTCCATAATGAAAAGGTAATAATTTGTGGTGTTAGTGTTAGTTTCAGTCTAGTGTCTATGGCATGTCAGCTCCTTGCTCGAGGTCATTGTGTGGTACCACTCATGCATACTAAACCCACATGGCCTGTCCCTTCTCAAGAATGTCAGTTTCACCTTTCCTCTTGCGTATCATCTTTCTGAATCCATCAACTCCCACTTTTCTTTTCCCACGTTTCCTTTTTTTTCCATGTATTTTTCAAGCATTTCCTGCGAACCAGAATAGTAAAAAACAAAGATATTAAAAAAAAAAACCCACACAAATGAATTATATCCACTTGTACAATCCTACAAAGGCCACAAACTTTATTTCATGCAGCACTTCCTCTGACTCTCATTTAGGGACATTGATATGTGTCTTATTTCTCTTCTTACTTACACATAAACTCACAAAAACCACAATCCCTCAACCTAGCTACATGAATGATTTAGAAGCATGCACACTGACTATCTGCCACCTGCCTTGGGCTCTGCTCAGGCCCACCTAGCGGCTGCTGGCCCTGCATGTTAATGCCCAGCGGATAGGGACTTGCATGTTAACATGAAGCGGGACTCTAAGCGAGTTGACATACTGACAGGGAGCAGACACTGTACACTATTGCTACTGGTTAAAAGAGTTGGAAGTTGGAATATCAAGAAAGCTCTGCCTTGAAGTTGTTTTCACCTATGGCCACTGACGCGTTCAGCAGAACTTACTGATGTAATGATTGAGCTTTTGGACACATGTTGGATTGCTATGGGCTTCCAGTGAATCCCCGAGGCGTTTAGACTGAATCTATTGTAAAGTGGTTTAGAAATGTCAAGTTAGAGCAATGATAGCAAGTATTCTAATCATAGTCAGGGAGGTTTTGTTCTATTTTTACTACAGTGGTCCTTTTTAACAAATGCTTTAGGGAAGGACTGCCGATGATGGGTACTGTTGCTATGTGACTAATGGAATCATATTTGAAGTGCGCTTCCCTTTTTCTAGATAAGACTTTGCTTGTTTTTACTCCCAGCACTGTAAACCATCTGATCACATGCTAAACTGTCAGTGCTGTTATGACTAAACAGGGTACAGTTTCTGCTGTAAACAGAAACGAGAGGTTCTTTGTTTTGGGTCACACATAGCATCAGTGAATCACAGATGCAGCCTAGGGACCATATTGCAATGGCCTTTGAGGTAGTTCTCACTACAGTAAGTGTCTTCGCATTTAGCTACGATAACACACAATCACACACCAGCTATGCTTTCACAACTGGTAAATATAAACATGTAAACCAAACAGGGATATCTGCATATGGCTTAAAAAATGCTGAACAAAGAATAAAAACGACTGTACAACAGAGCAAATGTGCCACCATTTGCCCTTTGTGCCACCATGAATTTTTTTATAGGTTGAAAAGGCTGTAGGTCTGTGACTGCTGTACACTTCACACTGTAAAGAAAGCCGACACGGTCAAGTCTTACAGTACTCATGTTGAATAGCACGATGGCCTTGGTGATTAAAAAGTAAGTCGTCCATTCGGTCAAAAAAAAAAGGTTTTGGAGAACCCATTCATCCTTCAAATGTTGTACCTAGCTTCTTCCAGTAAATTACGTAAATAGAGTGATTTAAGCCATTTTAAATCAGCTTACAATGCTTCTTATTGCACATGATTGTAAATTGCAAATTAATTATCTAATCTGGGAGTCTGAGTGGATAATGAGCTTTTCAGCCTTAAATAATCTTCCACCAGATTCTCACCAGCATATACTTTAAAACTTTTCATTTATGTAATTTTTGTTGGAATTGTTCTCTGTCTTGATTTCCATACCCAGTCAGTTTCTGTGTAGCGAGTGTCTCAGCTTAGGCAGCAAAGGAAGGTAATTGAAATTCATTATATGTGTATGGTCACTTTCTCCCCATTAATTTTTGTTTCCAACTCACTTGCTTTTCTAAATAGACTCCATTCTTTCTCAATATAAAAACATGTGCTTGAAGAATTTTAATGTCTAACTTGCAGCCAATTTTAAGAGGTTGAATACATCACAGGTTTGGAGAAGACTGTTCCTGAATTTTAATTGGCATTTTTATTAATCAAGCTGACATAATTCAAAAGGGTTTGTTGAATTTGCATCAGAATCTGCCGTTCTCTGTGATAAATGTGTATTTGGTTATTCACTGCTCAAGCACAATATGATCTGTTTATATTTTGCTTATAACTGATATGCAAGGGAAAAAAATCTGTGTAAAACCAAGTGCTGGGCCAGTTTTAGTTTTAAGGCCTAGAATACCTCAGTGCTAGGAAATGTGGAAACCCGGCCCACTTTTTAAGGCGTTGCTATTTGATTTATGCATGTATGTGTTCTCTAGGTGAGATTTTGGTCTCTGCGTAACTGTGTAACAGGATTAACCCAGCTGGGTTGCATATCTCTTTCCACTATCTCCCACTGGCAATGCAGAGTGCATCAAGCTGAGGAGGCTGTCAGTGGGTGGGCGACATATTCTCCACAACTAGAGGGGGATTTTATAGAGTTTGGCAACCGGCACAATAGGATACAGGGAGGCAGCTCCCCTTCTATCCACCTCCCTTCACCGTCTGGGCTTGTCACTACTAAAAGGGGAACAAAGGCGAGAGCAGCTAAGGGATTTGATTGTTCTTGTTTGGAGGAGAAATGTGTTGTCTGCATGTTGGTAGCATTTTCAGCAACATCCTAAACATGGGTTTATGCTAAAGGTGTACAGGGAGTTGGATGGCTCATCTTCCAGATAGTCAAATCCTAGATATTCTCTGTGGTGAATGTGGGTATGAAATAGGTTGTCTCTCACTGTATGTTAAAGCAGACAGGCACCACTGCTTATTCAGACAGAGGCCCAGCCCACTCTCTTTCAAATGAACACATAACACTTTATGATGGACTACTCTACAAATTGTATATGCAAGCAGTCTGTAAATAGGAAATGACTGCAGACGGCATCCACAGAGTCCGACTTCCACACCGGATGATAATAATGAATAATTTTTAAAAATCAAAGGGTTAATGGGTGGAGGGGAAGTGTGGTGTAAGTAATCAAGCAAGAGGAAACTTGAGACAGAGAAAATTAAAGCGCCTACGCCATAGTTGGCTCTGTTGAGGTGGAGGCCTTTTTCCTGGAATCCAATGAAGTGGACATTAGTGCGTCGGAGCACCATGGTGGTCACAAGCCATTTCAGTTTGAGCTGTTGATTCCAGCCCATGTCATGCTCAAAGCCAGAGCTCTCTGAGCTGGGGCAATGCAAGTGCTGCCATCTGCAACCATCACTAAGCCATATTTGGATCTGAAGAGGAAGAATGCACTCCAACCATCAAAATCAGTCTGATCCGTTGCTCCAAAATCGTGCTCTTATTAAAAAAAAAGTACAAACTTGTGCTAAGAATAACTCTGTCAGGGTATTGTAAAAGCGCAAAAAGTTCAAAATGATTGCATATAATGTTATCACAGGCCTGTAAAAGCAGTGGCCTGCATATATACATTTTCAAACCCTGAAATGCAGAAAAGCTTTAAAAGAAATCTCAATATTTTCAACATTATCAATGCATTATTTCACAATTCCATCATTATTCATTTTCATCCCAAAAAACACAAGCAGTAATTCTTTAAAAAGATGTCTTCGTGTAAACTCTTTGGCTCTTAGCTGGACAAAAAATTACTTTTAATTGGCTCATGGGAATACAGAAGCTGAAATATTAATAGTAATAACAATGTGTTAGTTGCAGCCATACACTACATGCACGGCAATGTGTGAGGCCATTGCCTGGGAAGATCAGAGAGAGTAAACTTCACCCTTTAAGCAGAATAGGTGAAATGCTGTGGCATCCAGGGCCATAACATTTTGCCTTATTTGACAACCATTTTTTCTTTACATAACTAGGTTGGGAGCATGTGCACATCAGTCTGAATTACAAAAAAAAATACTTTCAGTGTTTTTCTGTTGCCAACTGAGGCATGTATAAATATTCTACTTGTAACAATAAGCAGAGGAGACAGAGGTTGAGAGTGTGCCTCTCCTCTCTTCTCTCCTCTCCTCTCCTCTCCTCTCCTCTCCTCAGCTGAGGCCTATTGTAGTTTGCACAAGTGATGTTCAGACATTGCAGGGAAAGAGCTATTGTCTCTGTCTAAAAACAAATATGCCTTTTTATAAACTTTTAGCACAAAGAAAGGGGCAAAAATAACTGTGCCGTATATACCATCATACATATAATGTCCTATATTGTTTGTTTCTAAACATTCAACACAGTTGGACTTTGCTTGTGATCATTATTCTAACTCCTTGTTCCTCTTAGACACTCTATAGAAGATTCCGGGCTGTGGTACATCAGCTCCCTCAAGTCTGTAAAGTGTTGGTAACAGTTATGTTGATGATTATCACGACTTGATCATTGTGGCTGAGTAGTGACGGACATTGTCTATTCCGGTGAGCGTTTAAAAGCCTGCGCATATGGCCACGCTGAAGTCATCCTAGTGTGTGGTGCAATGGTTACAAATTAATGGCTACGAGTGATGTTAAAGCAGGCTGAGTGACTCTTGTTGGACATGGGGATTTGAAAGCCAGCATGTTGTCTCCAGTGGAGGATGCGTTCAAAGCTCACTAGCTGCAGGCTTTACCTCTCCACAGGGAACTTTATGGAGGAAAACACACAGACATACACCACTGAGCATTTTTAACAAAAATATTTTGCACTTTGTAATACACACAATCCACTCTGTTATGCTGAATTATAACATTTATGCGGTTGCTTGCTTGGGGTAACATCTTGAACATGCTGTGTTGGTCAAAGTTTTTAGCGTTTAAAACTGTTTTTTCCCCCTTGTGCACATATACCACATCACAAGCTGTGTACAACATACAGTCTAGTTCCAATTAACAGCAGTGACTCTGTATAAAACTGTGCAAGGGTGGGTACCTTAATGTTAGAGGCAATCTTATTATATGCGTGTGGATCCAGCGTTGTGCTGGGAGTTGGTAATCATCCTGCCAGTTGGTGGACAGACAGAGTGGCTTGCAGGCCACTCAGGGGACACCAGACACTTTGCCTCCCCTGTGTCAGTGATGAGGGACAGAGAACACCACAGGAGGCCAGCTGACACATGGGTCACTCCGAGAGAGTCTGAACCTCATCTGGCCTCTTTGTTTCACTTGCCAGTCCTTAATGCTCCCCCTAGACATGCCGGGAATGCCATTTCTATGAAGTGCTGTGTTGCAGTAAGCCAGGCTTTCGTTCTAAAACTTGATATACATTAATGTTGACAGCTCATGCAATACTTGGGCACATCGTCTACTTAATAGGCGGGGGTCTACATTATAGGATCCCTTATATTGTGTTTGATAAATAAGGGCTTTTTGTTTGTGTTGATGCTCTCATTGATTGCAGTGTAGAACTGTATCTCCTGGGATAACTGGCACTGAACTGCAACTATGCATATATTTCATGTGCTGAAATGGGCCTTGAGTAAAAGACAGCCCATAATAATAGCATCCTTGGCAGAGTTGAACCCGCGAGTTGTTGATGGCACATCATCACTAGCAACAGCTCTTTTTTTTTCACATGCAGTTCCAAACATTTACTGCCTCAAACCTATGTTATTGTGTTAATCATGGATGAAACAGTGATGCTAAAAAGAGGTGCAGTTGATTGGAGCAGATGTGACATGTTTGTCAAATGACCTACTTCTGTCCCTATTACGAATTAAAATTGTATGATGGCGACTGGAGCGACTAATGAATGTTAGATGTGGGGGTGGGGCCAAGTGTGCTAGTGGAGAGGGGAAACAAAGGTTACACGGGAGTAAGTGTGCATTTAGGTGTATGTGCATGCAGTGCCTATGTGGTTAAATGTATAAATAATACATTGGGGTTCATGTACCATATAGAGATTGCATTAATGTTGCGAATCAGCACAAACGCAAACAGGCATACTGACCAACGGGCCACCCCCAGAGCCTGAGTGTTAATGGCTCTTTAATTGGTTGAGTGTTTGCAGGGAGGTAGCTTTAGACAGATGTTATCTGGCCCTACTCTCTGTAGGAGGTGAGAGCGGGGCTCTAATGGTCTGCGCATATGGAACCGATACTTGGACCTGGGGTGGAGACACAACCTGCTGATCTGGCCCTTTAGCTACTTAGCTTCTGAATTAGGGTGTGTGGGAAGAAAGTTGACTGAAGGAAGATTAATTTCCACATTTTGCACCAGGCCCTGTTGTGCCAACATCAGCAAACTGCATGTCCACTGCTTGTAGTAACAGTACGTTTGCCCTTATGGACAAACACGGGCTTTGAGGGGGATGCAGTTTTTTTGATAAATGGACACTGGCTTCACTCAGGAAAAGTTGTTTGTCTGTCTTGGCCCCAACTCTTGTTTCTCTTTCTTAGTGAATCCTTTCCCCCCATCTTCCCCCTCTTTGTCTCCTTCTTTTCTCTCCATCTTTTTGGCTCCTCTGGCTCAGCGAGGCACAACTGTGTGTCGTGAGAGATCATATCCTCTTGACCTTGCTCCAGAACTTCTGATATATTTCATCTTTTATCGATTTTTCTACTCTCTGCCATTTTTTTTATCGCCCACCCCCTCCCTTCCGTTGCCATTTTTCTTCCTCTCCACAAAATCATTTTCATCTCTCATCCCATACAAACATACTAACAGAATTTCTATTAGTCAGAGAAAAAGAATGGAAAAAGCAAGAGAGTAAGGGGATGGTACAAGATTGCATTTTCCATCAGAGTGAACTTTGAGAAAATGTCCACAAACAAATAGAAAAATACAGGTATGCTAGAGGAGTAAAGATGAGCAAAGAGGTGGAAGGGAAAATCAATATACTCATGTGCATGCATGTGTGCGCACACACACACACTCACACCCACATACACAATAAGGTGTGTTTTTAAGGTTAGGCGCTACGTACAAAACAGCCATTTACCCCCATATGATAACAGCAGCACTTGACTTGAAGCTTTCTCTAAACACTTCAGTGTCACTACCTGTGAGATGGGAAAAAAGACACAAAGCAAGTTCTTTTACCAACTGACTTTTTGACCTTGATAACCTCCCGCTAATGTGTTTTGACTAACACAGTGTGCCCCATTAGCATCCATGCTGTTGGGGGGACCACAAGATCAGCCACCGTATGGTGTTATGGTCAGGGTTCAGGGTTATTGTTACGCAGGCGGCGCAGCCATCGTGTTTACTGTCGATGGAGATGACTTGGCTCATGACCCGCTGCCCTGTTGCATATGGGTCCTCCCAGTGAAACGGCTCTGTCGTTCTGAGCATCCATCCTGAGCTGTCATTCAAATGTTTTCATCAGCTCTCATTGCTGTGCTTTATCTCTTGTTTGGGATGAGTAGTGAGGAAAAAAACAAACCAAAAAACAACAAAACATGGGATGAAGGACGACGAAACAAGAGACGTCTCGCAGAGGAATACAATGGCCAGGCTATTTCCTGTCAAATCACTTCATCCTTCTCCTTCATTGCTTAATTGACAAACAGAAATGCACATCCCTGCAGTGAACAGCTCCCAGAGAGCAGTACCTTGAATGAGTCAACTTTTCTGGGGTGGAAAGTACAGACTAGCAACAGCAAGAACAGACTCCCAATTGATTTGTCAGCTCAGTTCAAAACAGGCTTATGTAATATCTTCCTCCATCTTTTTCACTCTTATAAACGTTCTCTCGATTTAACCATCAACAAAATTTGGTTTGTGTCTTTGCACTTGCAAGTGCTTATATAATCAGATGAACTCATGCACTGCCAGATATGCTTATTATTAATGAGGCAGAGATTTGGACTGTTATCTGTATTAATAATGTTTCCATTAAGTTAAAATTAAAATCTTGTGCTTACATAATTCACTGTCATTATTTTCTAACCAAAATGTTTTCATTGTGCCCCCCCCCCCCCCCCCCCCCCTTTTTTTTTGTTTTGTTTTTTTGTCTGCTGGCTGTTTGTTTTCCTGCAACCAACAATGACAGTGGGGTCAGCTCGGTGTCAGTCTGTCATTAATTTTACACAGTCCCCATTTAAGTATATGGCCAAACATTAACAGGCAGGTTGAGTTTTTGAGGGGGGGGGTTCTTTTTTTTCTCTTTGTCTGTCTGTTTCACAGCCTTGTCTTTGTGTATACTTTGTGCATACTTCCCAGTCTTTTCTTCTAACTGTTTATCGGGTCCCCTCATGGTCAGTGTAGGTACTTGGCCAATCCTGTAAGGTGTCTACAGTAAAAACAAAACAAATAAATAAAAAAATAATAATTAATTCATTAATATTATGTCATATTCATTTTGTGCCTTGTATACCCTGTATTCCCTGGGCGCTGCATTGGTGGCTGCCCACTGCTTCACTGGGTGAATGGGTTAAATGCAGAGGAACTATTTCCTATGGGACTAACACATACACACACACACACACACACACACACACACACACACACACACACACACACACCCTTTTAATGATCTTATTATAATGTAATTCAGATTAGTTTTAATTTGTTTCATCTAAAAGACCGTGTGAAGCAAATGAACATAGATTCCAACCCAGAGTGAAACCAATTTTTTTTTCTTTAGCTGTGTTATCTTCTGTTTAGTCAGTCCCATATCAGAAAGTTGTGTAGCCCTGTTTAAATAGGGAGAGACAACAGAGGAGAGAGTAGAGGTTTTCCTTTTCTGATACGATAAGGTAGAGGGAATGTTTTGACTGCAGGCTACATGTGGCAGTGAAAATAGCCGAGATACAGCATATCAGAAAAAATATCTCACGATATCTGAATACTTTTCAGGCAAAAGTTGATCATCAGTGTTTGTGCATTTTATTTGAGACTCTTGCAGAGGTACTGCAGCAACACTTCAACAGTTTTCAGCGGATGTCTACATTAATTCTACTGTTGCTGATGACAAATTGATACATTGTCTGTTCACAAAGCAAGTCTTATGTGTTTATTACACCAATTAAAGCTAAGAGGAGATATATTGACTAAATTTCACTGAAAATTTCAGCTGCCAACTTACCTTCATAAATGTAATTTTGTTTCATCATAATGAAACAGTTCAGCTATATCTAAGCTGTTCTGGTACATGTGCTTGGTTGTATTTGCTTGATTTAATGGTTTTTCAATATTTTAGTATTTGATATGCCTATCTTTTCCAGTCAAGGTTGACACAAAACCTCAAAATCTGTGTTAATTGGCATGATTTAATGTTTTTCCAAGGATATCAGAAATGCTTGGCTTTCTCCTTTTTCATCCACTCCTTCGTTGGACTTGTATGTTTTCATTATAACAGTAGTAATGTCCGATTATGAGTTGCACCTTAATAGTTGATGTGTTATGACTGTTTTTACTTGAAGAAGACAAGAAGATGTGTGGTTTATTTTGGTTTTGTTTTCCAATGGGATAATTTTTTAATTTTCCATCATTACAGATCCTTCCCTATCACAGGAAGTAGAAAACTGTGTTTACTTAAGCTAAAACATTAGTTTTCTATTGAATAATGGTCAGTGGGGTACGCTCCTGAGCTGGATTCAAAGTAAAATAAAGTCAGTCATGTTGTAGAGATATTATGATAAATATTAACCTAAACTAGAATTTAAATTGAAATGCAACATGGAAATTTGCTTGCATTTCTGCAGATCATACAGTACTGTACCTTACTTTGACACATGGGAATTCTTTCTCGTGCATCGCTTTGTCTGTATCAAGTCCATGGCCTTGCCTAACTCTGTCTATCTCATCAGAGAGAGTGGGGGAAGCATGACCTCTGTGTATTTTCATGGTTGACTGGAAAAAACCTGAGTCTACCAGTCCCAGTGGAGAGGGAGAGGATTGTAGAGTGCAGGCTATGACATCCTTTTCCCTGTGTGCTCATGGTTGGCCTCTTGTGGACAATCAGTTCCAAAGCTGACATTTACGCACAACTTGCTCTGCTCAGAGAGGGAGAGGGAAAAAAAACTGAAGTGAGTGGGTGTGTGGGGAAAGAAATCTGACTTGCATTAAGTTACATCTTAAGTTTAAGAAAAGATCAAAAAGTCTTTCAATGAGTAATGGCACGTACAGGGTTTTCTACTAGAAAAATCTATTTCTGTGTATGACTGTGTTATGTACAGCTATCACATGGGATACTGTGGACTCATTGTGGGCGATGGTGCTTTAACATTCTCCAGTTCTTACAGCATTTAAAACTGTTTTTTCATTTACATTAAATCTATTTTTATTAATCTAGTGAAGACCGAAGTGTTTTTATGTGTACTTCTCCTCACTCTCACTGCCTACAATCCCAGCATGTCTTCACGAGGATAGATGAGCGGTTGTGGAACGTGAGCGTATTCTGACTGGGCTCGTAAATGCATCACAATGATTTAAGTACAAATGTGTTTATGTTTACAGGCAGTGTTAAAATGCAGTGTCTTCACAGGAAACTGTGCTGCATTTAGACTTTTCACACTGTTAACTGCTCAGAGTGGCTAACTGCCTTTTACACACTTTATTGTGTAATGGTGTTTCTTCCTGGCTCTGATCCCACTCTCCCTCTGCTTGTCTCTTTCTCCCCTAGGTGAGTACCGGGATCCCGGATGCATGTGTCATAACCACGAGAAGGACTGGCTTGCTCGTCACAGTATGCGGTCTTGTTATATTGAGCTCTCTGTGCTTCTTAAATCCTCGCTGTAAATTTACTGTGATTCTTGATGGCATCTACACTTCCTTGAGAAATGGCTGATTATAGTTGCGGGGCGCTACAATAGATAATCATTAGCCATATGCACTGTGCACTGGCATCGTTCAAGATTTAGAGTGCTGTCCGTGGTGCTGAAAACAAATCTATTGCTGCCAATACATTTGTGCTCAGTTGTGTAATAGGTCTATTGTGTGTGCAAGAATCTGTGGGAGCATGTGGCAGTGTGTACCCGTCCATCTTTACAGCATGTGTGTGTGTGTGTGTGTGTGTGTGTGTGTGTGTGTGTG